>NC_069124.1:89246627-89311828 GCF_026914265.1 Mya arenaria
AGACAGTGCTGCTCTAAAACGAATATACTGACTATAACAGACAGTGCTGCCCTAAAACAAATATACTGACTATAACAGACAGTGCTGCTCTAAAACGAATATACTGACTATAACAGACAGTGCTGCTTTAAAACGAATATGCTGACTATAACAGACAGTGCTGCTTTAAAACGAATATGCTGACTATAACAGACAGTGCTGCCCTAAAACAAATATACTGATTATAACAGACAGTGCTGCTCTAAAACGAATATACTGACTATAACAGACAGTGCTGCTTTTAAACGAATATACTGACTATAACAGACAGTGCTGCTCTATAACGAATTTACTGACTATAACATACAGTGCTGCCCTAAAACAAATATACTGACTATAACAGACAGTGCTGCCCTAAAACGAATATACTGATTATAACAGACAGTGCTGCTCTATAACGAATAAACTGACTATAACAGACAGTGCTGCTCTAAAACGAATATACTGACTATAACAGACAGTGCTGCCCTAAAACAAATATACTGACTATAACAGACAGTGCTGCTCTAAAACGAATATACTGACTATAACAGACAGTGCTGCTTTAAAACGAATATGCTGACTATAACAGACAGTGCTGCTTTAAAACGAATATGCTGACTATAACAGACAGTGCTGCCCTAAAACAAATATACTGATTATAACAGACAGTGCTGCTCTAAAACGAATATACTGACTATAACAGACAGTGCTGCTTTTAAACGAATATACTGACTATAACAGACAGTGCTGCTCTATAACGAATTTACTGACTATAACAGACAGTGCTGCCCTAAAACAAATATACTGACTATAACAGACAGTGCTGCCCTAAAACAAATATACTGATTATAACAGACAGTGCTGCTCTAAAACGAATATACTGACTATAACAGACAGTGCTGCCCTAAAACGAATATACTGACTATAACAGACAGTGCTGCTCTAAAACGAATATACTGACTATAACAGACAGTGCTGCCCTAAAACAAATATACTGATTATAACAGACAGTGCTGCTCTAAAACGAATATACAGACTATAACAGACAGTGCTGCTTTTAAACGAATATACTGACTATAGCAGACAGTGCTGCTCTATAACGAATTTACTGACTATAACATACAGTGCTGCCCTAAAACAAATATACTGATTCTAACACACAGTGCTGCTCTATAACGAATATACTGACTATAACAGACAGTGCTGCTTTAAAACGAATATACTGACTATAACAGACAGTGCTGCTCTATAACGAATATACTGACTATAACAGACAGTGCTGCTCTTAAACGAATATACTGACCAGAATAGACAGTGCTGCTCTATAACGAATAAACTGACTATAACAGACAGTGCTGCTCTAAAACGAATATACTGACTATAACAGACGGTGCTGCTCTATAACGAATATACTGACTATAACAGACAGTGCTGCTCTATAACGAATTTACTGACTATAACAGACAGTGCTGTTCTATAACGAATATACTGACTATAACAGACAGTGCTGCTCTATAACGAATATACTGACTATAACAGACAGTGCTGCTCTAAAACGAATATACTGACTATAACAGACAGTGCTGCTCTATAACGAATATACTGACTATAACAAACAGTGTTGCTCTAAAACGAATATACTGACTATAACAGACAGTGCTGCTCTATAACGAATATACTGACTATAACAGACAGTGCTGCTCTAAAACGAATATACTGACTATAACAGACAGTGCTGCTCTTAAACGAATATACTGACCAGAATAGACAGTGCTGCTCTATAACGAATATACTGACTATAACAGACAGTGCTGCTTTAAAACGAATATACTGACTACAACAGACGGTGCTGCTCTATAACGAATATACTGACTATAATAGACAGTGCTGCTCTATAACGAATTTACTGACTATAACAGACAGTGCTGTTCTATAACGAATATACTGACTATAACAGACAGTGCTGCTCTATAACGAATATACTGACTATAACAGACAGTGCTGCTCTAAAACGAATATACTGACTATAACAGACAGTGCTGCTCTATAACGAATATACTGACTATAACAAACAGTGCTGCTCTAAAATGAATATACTGACTATAACAGACAGTGCTGCTCTATAACGAATATACTGACTATAACAGACAGTGCTGCTCTAAAACGAATATACTGACTATAACAGACAGTGCTGCTCTTAAACGAATATACTGACCAGAACAGACAGTGCTGCTCTATAACGAATATACTGACTATAACAGACAGTGCTGCTTTAAAACGAATATACTGACTATAACAGACAGTGCTGCTCTATAACGAATATACTGACTATAACAGACAGTGCTGCTTTAAAACGAATATACTGACTATAACAGACAGTTTGGCTCTAAAACGAATATACTGACCAGAACAGACAGTGCTGCTCTATAACGAATATACTGACTATAACAGACAGTGTTGCTCTAAAACGAATATACTAAGTATAACAGACAGTGCTGCTCTTAAACGAATATACTGACCAGAACAGATAGTGCTGCTCTATAACGAATATACTGACTATAACAGACAGTATTGCTTTAAAACAAATATACTGACAAGAACGGACAGTGCTGTTCTAAAACGAATAAACTGACCAGAACAGACAGAGCTGCTCTAAAACGAATATGCTTACCATAACAGACAGTGCTTCTTTAAAACAAATATACTGACCAGAACAGACAGTGCTGCTCTATAACCAATATACTGACTATAACAGACAGTGCTGCTTTAAAACGAATATACTGACCAGAACAGACAGTGCTGCTCTATAACGAATATACTGACTATAACAGACAGTGCTGCTCTATAACGAATATACTGACTATAACAGACAGTGCTGCTCTATAACGAATATACTGACTATAACAGACAGTGCTGCTTTAAAACGAATATACTGACTATCACAGACAGTGCTGCTCTAAAACAAATATACTGACTATAACAGACAGTGCTGCTCTAAAACGAATATACTGACTATCACAGACAGTGCTGCTCTTAAACGAATATACTGACCAGAACAGACAGTGCTGCTCTATAACGAATATACTGACTATAACAGACAGTGCTGCTTTAAAACGAATATACTGACTATAACAGACAGTGCTGCTCTATAACGAACATACTGACTATAACAGACAGTGCTGCTCTATAACGAATATACTGACTATAACAGACAGTGCTGCTTTAAAACGAATATACTGACTATAACAGACAGTTTGGCTCTAAAACGAATATACTGACCAGAACAGACAGTGCTGCTCTATAACGAATATACTGACTATAACAGACAGTGTTGCTCTAAAACGAATATACTAAGTATAACAGACAGTGCTGCTCTTAAACGAATATACTGACCAGAACAGATAGTGCTGCTCTATAACGAATATACTGACTATAACAGACAGTGCTGCTTTAAAACAAATATACTGACAAGAACGGACAGTGCTGTTCTAAAACGAATAAACTGACCAGAACAGACAGTGCTGCTCTAAAACGAATATGCTTACCATAACAGACAGTGCTTCTTTAAAACAAATATACTGACCAGAACAGACAGTGCTGCTCTATAACGAATATACTGACTATAACAGACAGAGCTGTTTTAAAACGAATATACTGACCAGAACAGACAGTGCTGCTCTATAACGAATATACTGACTATAACAGACAGTGCTGCTCTATAACGAATATACTGACTATAACAGACAGTGCTGCTCTATAACGAATATACTGACTATAACAGACAGTGCTGCTTTAAAACGAATATACTGACTATCACAGACAGTGCTGCTCTAAAACAAATATACTGACTATAACAGACAGTGCTGCTCTAAAACGAATATACTGACTATAACAGACAGTGCTGCTTTAAAACGAATATACTGACTATAACAGACAGTGCTGCTCTATAACGAATATACTGACTATAACAGACAGTGCTGCTCTAAAACGAATATACTGACTATAACAGACAGTGCTGCTCTATAACGAATATACTGACTATAACAGACAGTGCTGCTTTAAAACGAATATACTGACTATAACAGACAGTTTGGCTCTAAAACGAATATACTGACCAGAACAGACAGTGCTGCTCTATAACGAATATACTGACTATAACAGACAGTGTTGCTCTAAAACGAATATACTAAGTATAACAGACAGTGCTGCTCTTAAACGAATATACTGACCAGAACAGATAGTGCTGCTCTATAACGAATATACTGACTATAACAGACAGTGCTGCTTTAAAACATATATACTGACAAGAACGGACAGTGCTGTTCTAAAACGAATAAACTGACCAGAACAGACAGTGCTGCTCTAAAACGAATATGCTTACCATAACAGACAGTGCTTCTTTAAAACAAATATACTGACCAGAACAGACAGTGCTGCTCTATAACGAATATACTGACTATAACAGACAGAGCTGTTTTAGAACGAATATACTGACCAGAACAGACAGTGCTGCTCTATAACGAATATACTGACTATAACAGACAGTGCTGCTCTATAACGAATATACTGACTATAACAGACAGTGCTGCTCTATAACGAATATACTGACTATAACAGACAGTGCTGCTTTAAAACGAATATACTGACTATCACAGACAGTGCTGCTCTAAAACAAATATACTGACTGTAACAGACAGTGCTGCTCTAAAACGAATATACTGACTATAACAGACAGTGCTGCTCTTAAACGAATATACTGACTATAACAGACAGTGCTGCTCTATAACGAATATACTGACTATAACAGACAGTGCTGCTTTAAAACGAATATACTGACTATAACAGACAGTGCTGCTCTATAACGAATATACTGACTATAACAGACAGTGCTGCTTTAAAACGAATATACTGACTATAACAGACAGTTTGGCTCTAAAACGAATATACTGACCAGAACAGACAGTGCTGCTCTATAACGAATATACTGACTATAACAGACAGTGTTGCTCTAAAACGAATATACTAAGTATAACAGACAGTGCTGCTCTTAAACGAATATACTGACCAGAACAGATAGTGCTGCTCTATAACGAATATACTGACTAAAACAGACAGTGCTGCTTTAAAACAAATATACTGACAAGAACGGACAGTGCTGTTCTAAAACGAATAAACTGACCAGAACAGACAGACCTGCTCTAAAACGAATATGCATACCATAACAGACAGTGCTTCTTTAAAACAAATATACTGACCAGAACAGACAGTGCTGCTCTATAACCAATATACTGACTATAACAGACAGTGCTGCTCTATAACGAATATACTGACTATAACAGACAGTGCTGCTTTAAAACGAATATACTGACCAGAACAGACAGTGCTGCTTTAAAACGAATATACTGACTATAACAGACAGTGCTGCTTTAAAACGAATATACTGACTATAACAGACAGTGCTGCTCTATAACGAATATACTGACTATAACAGACAGTGCTGCTCTTAAACGAATATACTGACCAGAATAGACAGTGCTGCTCTATAACGAATATACTGACTATAACAGACAGTGCTGCTTTAAAACGAATATACTGACTACAACAGACGGTGCTGCTCTATAACGAATATACTGACTATAACAGACAGTGCTGCTCTATAACGAATATACTGACTATAACAGACAGTGCTGTTCTATAACGAATATACTGACTATAACAGACAGTGCTGCTCTAAAACGAATATACTGACTATAACAGACAGTGCTGCTCTATAACGAATATACTGACTATAACAGACAGTGCTGCTCTAAAATGAATATACTGACTATAACAGACAGTGCTGCTCTATAACGAATATACTGACTATAACAGACAGTGCTGCTCTAAAACGAATATACTGACTATAACAGACAATGCTGCTCTTAAATGAATATACTGACCAGAACAGACAGTGCTGCTCTATAACGAATATACTGACTATAACAGACAGTGCTGCTTTAAAACGAATATACTG
The DNA here is from genome assembly GCF_026914265.1 of Mya arenaria. Classification (NCBI taxonomy): domain Eukaryota; kingdom Metazoa; phylum Mollusca; class Bivalvia; order Myida; family Myidae; genus Mya; species Mya arenaria. Next base: position 89,252,662 of record NC_069124.1, read on the forward strand.
ACTATAACAGACGGTGCCGCTCTATAACGAATATACTAAATATAACAGACAGTGCTGCTTTAAAACGAATATACTGACTATAACAGACAGTGCTGCTTTAAAACGAATATACTGACCAGAACAGACAGTGCTGCTCGATAACGAATATACTGACTATAACAGACAGTGTTGCTTTTAAACAAATATACTGACTATAACAGACAGTGCTGCTCTATAACGAATATACTGACTATAACAGACAGTGCTGCTTTAAAACGAATATACTATCTATAACAGACAGTTTGGCTCTAAAACGAATATACTGACCAGAACAGACAGTGCTGTTCTATAACGAATATACTGACAATAACAGACAGTGTTACTCTAAAACGAATATACTAAGTATAACAGACAGTGCTGCTCTTAAACGAATATACTGACCAGAACAGATAGTGCTGCTCTATAACGAATATACTGACTATAACAGACAGTGCTGCTTTAAAACAAATATACTGACAAGAACGGACAGTGCTGTTCTAAAACGAATAAACTGACCAGAACAGACAGAGCTGCTCTAAAACGAATATGCTTACCATAACAGACAGTGCTTCTTTAAAACAAATATACTGACTATAACAGACAGTGCTGCTCTATAACGAATATACTGACTATAACAGACAGTGCTGCTCTAAAACGAATATACTGACTATAACAGACAGTGCTGCTCGATAACGAATATACTGACCAGAACAGACAGTGCTGCTCTAAAACGAATATACTGACTATAACAGACAGTGCTGCTTTAAAACGAATATACTGACTACAACAGACGGTGCTGCTCTATAACGAATATACTGACTATAACAGACAGTGCTGCTCTAAAACGAATATTCTGACCAGAACAGACAGTGTTGCTCTATAACGAATATACTGACCAGAACAGACAGTGCTGCTCTATAACGAATATACTGACTGTAACAGACAGTGCTGCTTTAAAACGAATATACTGACTATAACAGACGGTGCTGCTCTATAACGAATATACTAAATATAACAGACAGTGCTGCTTTAAAACGAATATACTGACTATAACAGACAGTGCTGATTTAAAACGAATATACTGACCAGAACAGACAGTGCTGCTCTATAACGAATATACTGACTATAACAGACAGTGCTGCTCTAAAACGAATATTCTGACCAGAACAGACAGTGCTGCTCTATAACGAATATACTGACTATAACAGACAGTGCTGCTTTAAAACGAATATACTGACTATAACAGACAGTGCTGCTTTAAAACGAATATACTGACTATAACAGACAGTGCTGCTCTATAACGAATATACTGACTATAACATATAGTGCTGCTCTATAACGAATATACTGACTATATTAGACAGTGCTGCTCTAAAACGAATATACTGACTATAACAGACAGTGCTGCTCTTAAACGAATTTACTGACTATAACAGACAGTGCTGCTCTAAAACGAATATACTGACTATAACAGACAGTGCTGCTCTAAAACGAATATACTGACTATAACAGACAGTGCTGCTTTAAAACGAATATACTGACTATAACAGACAATGCTGTTCTAAAACGAATATACTGACTATAACAGACAGTGCTGCTCTATAACGAATATACTGACTATAACAGACAGTGCTGCTCTTAAACGAATTTACTGACTATAACAGACAGTGCTGCTCTAAAACGAATATACTGACTATAACAGACGGTGCTGCTTTAAAACGAATATACTGACTATAACAGACAGTGCTGCTTTAAAACGAATATACTGACTATAACAGACAATGCTGTTCTATAACGAATATACTGACTATAACAGACAGTGCTGCTCTATAACGAATATACTGACTATAACAGACAGTGCTGCTTTAAAACGAATATACTGACTATAACAGACAGTGCTGCTCTATAACGAATATACTGACTATAACAGACAGTGTTGCTCTAAAATGAATATACTGACTATAACAGACAGTGCTGTTCTATAACGAATATACTGACTATAACAGACAGTGCTGTTCTAAAACGAACGAATATACTGACTATAACAGACAGTGCTGCTCGATAACGAATATACTGACCAGAACAGACAGTGCTGCTCTATAACGAATATACTGACTATAACAGACAGTGCTGCTTTAAAACGAATATACTGACTATAACAGACGGTGCCGCTCTATAACGAATATACTAAATATAACAGACAGTGCTGCTTTAAAACGAATATACTGACTATAACAGACAGTGCTGCTTTAAAACGAATATACTGACCAGAACAGACAGTGCTGCTCGATAACGAATATACTGACTATAACAGACAGTGTTGCTTTAAAACGAATATACTGACTATAACAGACAGTGCTGCTCTATAACGAATATACTGACTATAACAGACAGTGCTGCTTTAAAACGAATATACTGACTATAACAGACAGTGTTGCTCTAAAACGAATATACTGACCAGAACAGACAGTGCTGCTGTATAACGAATATACTGACTATAACAGACAGTGTTGCTCTAAAACGAATATACTGACCAGAACAGACAGTGCTGCTCTATAACGAATATACTGACTATAACAGACAGTGTTGCTCTAAAACGAATATACTAAATATAACAGACAGTGCTGCTCTTAAACGAATATACTGACAAGAACAGACAGTGCTGCTCTATAACGAATATACTGACTATAACAGACAGTGCTGCTCTAAAACAAATATACTGACAAGAACGGACAGTGCTGTTCTAAAACGAATAAACTGACCAGAACAGACAGAGCTGCTCTAAAACCAATATGCTTACCATAACAGACAGTGCTTCTTTAAAACAAATATACTGAATATAACAGACAGTGCTGCTCTATAACGAATATACTGACTATAACAGACAGTGCTGCTCTAAAACGAATATACTGACTATAACAGACAGTGCTGCTCTAAAACGAATATACTGACTATAACAGACAGTGCTGCTCTAAAACGAATATATTGACTATAACAGACATTGCTGTTCTAAAACGAATATACTGACTATAACAGACAGTGCTGCTTTAAAACGATTATATTGACTATAACAGACAGTGCTGCTTTAAAACGAATATAGTGACTATAACAGACAGTGCTGCTTTAAAACGAATATACTGACTATAACAGACAGTGCTGCTTTAAAACGAATATACTGACTATAACAGACAGTGATGCTTTATAACGAATATACTGACTATAACAAACAGTGCTGCTCTATAACGAATATACTGACTATAACAAACAGTGCTGCTCTATAACGAATATACTGACTATAACAGACAGTGTTGCTCGATAACGAATATACTGACTATAACAGACAGTGCTGCTCTAAAACGAATATACTGACTATAACAGACAGTGCTGCTTTAAAACGAATATACTGACTATAACAGACAGTGCTGCTCTATAACGAATATACTGAATATAACAGACAGTGCTGCTCTAAAACGAATATACTGACTATAACAGACAGTGCTGCTCTAAAACGAATATACTGAATATAACAGACAGTGCTGCTCTAAAACGAATATACTGACCATAACAGACAGTGCTGCTCTAAAACGAATATACTGAATATAACAGACAGTGCTGCTCTAAAACGAATATACTGACTATAACAGACAGTGCTGCTCTAAAACGAATATACTGACTATAACAGACAGTGCTGCTCTTAAACGAATATACTGAATATAACAGGCAGTGCTGCTCTAAAACGAATATACTGACTATAACAGACAGTGCTGCTTTAAAACGAATATACTGACTATAACATACAGTGCTGCTTTAAAACGAATATACTGACTATAACATACAGTGCTGCTTTAAAACAAGTATACTGACCATAACAGATAGTGCTGCTTTCGAACAAATATAGTGGTCAGAACAGACAGTGCTGCTCTAAAAAGAATAAACTGGCCAGAACAGACGGTGCTTCTTTAAAACAAATATACTGACTATAACAGACAATGCTGCTTTTAAACAAATAAACTGTCAAGAACAGACGGTGCTTCAAATCAAATATACTGGTCATAAGAGACAATGCTGGTTTAAAACAAATACATGTATACTGACCAGAACAGATAGCGCTGCCTTCATACAAATATACTTGCCGTAATAGTCAGTGCTGCTTTAAACCAAATTAACTGACCAGAACAGACAGTGCTGCTTTAAAACAAATTTACTGACCAGAACAGATAGCGCTGCCTTCATACAAATATACTTGCCGTAATAGTCAGTGCTGCTTTAAACCAAATTAACTGACCAGAACAGACAGTGCTGCTTTAAAGCAAATTTACTGACCAGAACAGATAGCGCTGCCTTCATACAAATATGCTTGCCATAATAGTCAGTGCTGCTTTAAACCAAATTAACTGACCAGAACAGACGGTGCTGCTTTAAATCAAAATTGTTATTATGGCCTGAACAGACAGTGCTGCTCTAAAACGAATATACTGACCAGAACAGAAAATGCTGCTCTCAAACGAATATACTGACTAGAACAGTCAGTGCTGCTCTAAAACGAATATACTGACCAGAACAGAAAATGCTGCTCTAAAACGAATATACTGACTATAACAGACAGTGCTGCTCTAAAACGAATATACTGACTATAACAGACAGTGCTGCTCTTAAACGAATATACTGAATATAACAGGCAGTGCTGCTCTAAAACGAATATACTGACTATAACAGACAGTGCTGCTTTAAAACGAATATACTGACTATAACATACAGTGCTGCTTTAAAACGAATATACTGACTATAACATACAGTGCTGCTTTAAAACAAGTATACTGACCATAACAGATAGTGCTGCTTTCGAACAAATATAGTGGTCAGAACAGACAGTGCTGCTCTAAAAAGAATAAACTGGCCAGAACAGACGGTGCTTCTTTAAAACAAATATACTGACTATAACAGACAATGCTGCTTTTAAACAAATAAACTGTCAAGAACAGACGGTGCTTCAAATCAAATATACTGGTCATAAGAGACAATGCTGGTTTAAAACAAATACATGTATACTGACCAGAACAGATAGCGCTGCCTTCATACAAATATACTTGCCGTAATAGTCAGTGCTGCTTTAAACCAAATTAACTGACCAGAACAGACAGTGCTGCTTTAAAACAAATTTACTGACCAGAACAGATAGCGCTGCCTTCATACAAATATACTTGCCGTAATAGTCAGTGCTGCTTTAAACCAAATTAACTGACGAGAACAGACAGTGCTGCTTTAAAGCAAATTTACTGACCAGAACAGATAGCGCTGCCTTCATACAAATATGCTTGCCATAATAGTCAGTGCTGCTTTAAACCAAATTAACTGACCAGAACAGACGGTGCTGCTTTAAATCAAAATTGTTATTATGGCCTGAACAGACAGTGCTGCTCTAAAACGAATATACTGACCAGAACAGAAAATGCTGCTCTCAAACGAATATACTGACTAGAACAGTCAGTGCTGCTCTAAAACGAATATACTGACCAGAACAGAAAATGCTGCTCTAAAACGAATATACTGACTATAACAGACAGTGCTGCTCTAAAACGAATATACTGACCAGAACTGACAGAGCTGCTTTAAAACAAATATACTGGCCAGAACAGACAGTGCTGCTCTTAAACGAATATACTGACCTGTTATATATATATTGCCTTTCACAAAACATGAGCGTATATAGCAAACTGTGAAGTTTTGTTTTGATGTTTGAAAAATGAAAATGGAAATGGAATGGACTTGGGGAAATAGGCTGATAGAAAAGGCCCCCCCCCCCTTGTTGAAAATCCCCCCCCCCTTATTTTCACCCCCGTTTTCTGTATTCCATTATTTGTGGTGGCTACAAAGAACTCATGCACACATACAAACACACAAACATACATTATGACAGCCGATACAGCCGATACAGATCCAAACATGTCAAACATGTCAAACATGTTAAACACGTCAAAATATTCGTATGATAAGAGATTCGGAAAACGTTTTCGATGTTGTGAGTGGTGTGGTGGATACAGTAACATTGACTATCTCTTACTCGTTATGAAAAACTGTGTGTTCGAACATTCCGCGTGTCCAAGCTGTTTCGATAAATACAATGGCTCTTGTCCTGCTTGTTGGTTGAACCATCCAGTTGCGTTAGCACACATTAAGGAAAGGAAACGATACTACAAGAAATTGGGTAAAATAGAAACTTACGACTGGTTATTGAGAGAGATGAGGCATGATTACCTCGCCACCATTAAGAAAAGCACAAGGGAAAAGTTCAAAAGTGACGTGTTGATGTTCGCCTTTTTGTAATGCAAAGTTCAAAAGGGTATAAAAGCAAAAGACTGCAAAACATTGCAAAATACTGCAAAGCCAAACTGCAAAGAGATCATGGCAAAGCTAATCAAATGTTTAATGTCAGATGAAAATGAATCCAATCACCACCGATATTGGCTTAAACATGAAAACAAGGGTACCCCCTTTTCATGCCATGATTTTTTCGATATGTACCTCTGCAATTTCTGTATCGATAACTGCCAGTGCGACGACTGTAAATTGTACAGACAGAAGATGGATTTGAATGATTCCAATGCCATGAACTGTGAGATGGATGAGCTGGCTAACACCGTAAAAACACAGAAATCAGACAACAGCAATACCTTACCGCAACAAACCGAATCGATGAGTGTTGATATGTTGGATAAGGAAATGTTCATGAATTATTATGAAATGTTCAAACCGCAGATGGATTTAAACGATTCCAGTTCCAATGCGGGAATGAAAAGAAAAGTGGAAAATGGTGAGATGGATAACATTGTAAAAAGACAGAAAATAGAATACAGCAATACCTCCCCCCAGCAAACCGAATCGATGAGAGTTGGTATGTTTGACAAGGACAATGACTGTATGGATCTTGTCCTTTCAGATGATGACGATATCGAGAATGGGAATTTTAGCGATGATCTTGAAAATTCTTCGCCGGCTTCCCCTTTGGATCATGATAAAGTTGCGAAAATACTTGAACAAATATACAATATTCAGGAGTCAAAATATGAGGCAGACCAGATCAGGAGGTGCGTTGAAATGTACAGAGAGATCAAGTATTGTGAGACGGAAGAAGCGAGGACAGCACTGAGACACAGACGATTATGTTCAAACGATTATGCTGAACCTGAGATTCTAGACGATTTTCTGTTGAAACACATAGGCTATATGTGGGAAACGATAAAACCGTATTTATGAACAATGAACCTGGGGACTCTGAGTATCATGACTTTGGAGACATTTAGTGTGTTATGATGTTTCAAGTTTTTGTAGATAACGATTCAATTGTAAAATAAACATGAAAAAATGAAATATTCTTTGTCTTGTGTTTTCGTAAATGTGTAAAACGCAGCAAATATAGACAATAGTTTATTGTGTCACCAACGGTTAAGACTTGCCATGTTACTGTTGTCAAAACATTTGAATTACATAAACTGAATGAAATTGACTTGACACTATATTAGTGAAATATTTTTGAACCTCTTAAATAAAGTATGGCTCACAACAACGGTAAAAAAAACTCAAAATGTATTTCGTATGATAAGAGACTCGGAAAACGTTTCAGAGCTTGTCATTGGTGCGGTGGCTACAGTAACATTGACTATCGCTTGCTCGTTATGAAACAATGTGCATTCGAACATTCCGCGTGTCCAAGCTGTTTTGATAAATACAACGGCTTTTGTCCCGCTTGTTGGATAAACCACCCGGCACGAAAAATGAATAGAAGAAACATAAAACGTTACTACAAAAGATTGGGTAACTCAGAAGGAAAAGATTATCTGGCCAGAATCAAGCAAAGCGCAAGAAAACAGTTTAAGCACAACGTTCTGAGATTTGCGTTTCTAAGACTAAGGATAACATAAAATAAACATAAAAAACGAATGCTTTGAAATTGCTTTTTATTGAACTTCGTAATATTCACTTGTAAGTGGCAGAAGTAAAGTAATTCATGAAAAATCTTGAGTGTTTTCGTTGAATAGTTCCATACAGGCAGCTTCGTCTAAGGATTGTAGGTTGTCTGTTTGAGATTTCAAGCGCAAAACTTCGTCTTCCAATGCAGTGTTATTTTGCTTAAGCTGATTGTTTTCCGCAGTCAGCTGTGACAGATTCAATGTCAAGCGTGTAACTTCGTCCTGCAATAGTTGACTATCGTCCGTATTCGAGTTGTGCACATGAGTTTGCTTATACCGATCGTTCTCTCTGATCAACCTGAACACCTTTTGCTGTAGTGCGCCACATTTCTTGCGATACTCGGTCGTTTCCAGTTTGTTTTGCAGAAATGTTTTTTCGATATTGTCAAGTATCGAGACGATTTCTTTGAACGTAGACTCGTGCTTGTTATCACCCATACATAGTCTCGCTACGAAGCCGGTAATTTGTAAATTAAGGTTGCTTATGTCCGTCATGTTTGTATTGTGAGCTAGTTCACTGTAAGTGTTATATATCGTGGAAAGAAAACACAAAAAAAGTGAATTACTTTGTTATGATATAATGACTGTTGTTAAGATTAGTGTCATACACACTCTCAAACAATTATGTCGAGCCAATCAGCCACTCATTCTGATGATGATTATTTCGAGCGTGTTGTAATCGAATACTGTAACGGTGATTGTTCTGATGATGATTCTGCTGGTGATTCTTTCAAGGAAATTGAAGCCGAATATGAAGATACATATACGTATTATGACATATTGAATCGTGTACAGGATGCTTTAGCAGGCATGGACAAAGGTAAACTTATAGAAAAGTATGAAGGTGGATATATATTCAGCAATGGTAGAAGTGTAGATATCAAATACATGGACAAAGGACAGTCGTACGTAGTATCTGATTTGTTTAGAAGTCGCAAGGAACACATTACCTACGAGATCATTGAACTCAAATATGGGAGTTTCGACAACACGAAATATGAAAGTAAAGAGTTTGATCCACCAGTAGTGATAGTTTTCAGTAATGATGTTCCATGTTTGAAGAAATTTCCAACGTATCGATGGTGCGTGTGGAATATTATAGACAATAGACTGAAAAGTTATGATCGAGAAATGTGTCAATGCAAATGTTGTAGAAATTCTTCCACATCAACACCGAAAAAAGAAAAGATAAAACACTAAAGAAATTTTAAAGATAAATGTCTTTACGAGATGTTTATTTCCTGAAAATTAAAATAACAATTACTAATATAACTACTCTGTCCCCATCTCCGTCTTTAGTCTCCACTCAATAGATAGTTGGAGACAACGCATTATTTTTTTCATATTATAAGGCTTGAAATTTGTTACTTGTCATACACATTCTCAAACAATTATGTCCAGTCAAGCATCGACACAGCAAACAACGCCTTGTGAGAACACCAGTGAAAACGAGCAAAAAAGCGAATCTTGTTCTCAGCAACCCATGAATGATATCAATGAATATGAAAAAATGATGGAGATGGCAGAAGATTATTTGCGAGATGCTGAAGAACAAAAATCGAGCGAAATCGAATCCATGCAAGATGACAACCCAGACGGGGCAGTTTGTTATATGAGAAATTGCTGCGTTTGTGACGGTTACTGTTATGATAGTGATAATTTTGAAGACATTGAGACCGTAGACGAGGAAGTAAAAATTGACGAAATTGAACCAAGTATTTTTGTGAGCGAAAACAAGAATTGACATTAGTTTTCAATTCGCTCAAACATTTATGATACTTCATTAAGTGCTTTGCGAATGAAAAGGTTCAAACAATTGTTTTGATGTTTTAACTTTGAATAAATGCGTTGAAATGCAATTTGATTGTTTGTTTTATATCGATTGAAAAATAGAAGCATAGTAACATAGTAGCAAGCACTGTACCTAGCATTGTAGATTGCATGGTCCATGGCTTAAAATAATGCAATGAGTGGAACGAATATAGTTCATATATAAACTTATCTTTTCTTCTCATGTCATACTTGTCAAAACCTACTGATCTAGTATATATACAAATTATGGGAATCAAGAAAATCATCAAAACGTGTTTGAAGAAGTTGCTCAGAAGGTCTGATGCAAAACAGAAAAACATGGACAGTGTGCAATTGAATGCAAACATCAATATGGCAATTGAAATCCACACGTGTCCGAAACTATATCCGTGTTTGATTTGTTTCAAAAACGGAGAGGCTGAACAGAAAGCAGAACAGAGAGCCCCAAGCCATCAGTGCCCTGAACTGTACCCCTGTTTGGTGTGTTTGGTGCAAGAAGACTCGTCGAGTGTTGACAAAACTTACAAAGTTGTTGAAAAGCTCAGTAGCAGAGACTTAGAGAGAAATGAGAATCACGAAGCACTTCGCCAATTCTTCGCCAGGCGTGGGAGACAGTTTGTGCCAAAACGTTGTTAACAATAAATTGAGTGATGAACAGACAATGATTAGTAACAAAATAAAATGTATGAACTGTTCGTGTTTTATTGTGTTTATCTATAGTAATCTAGTTGGAATCACTTAAGCTTCAAGAACAACTATGCTTGCTCATAGTTATCAAACGAGTAATGGTCATATAGTCATATATATATGTGCAAATCGCTATGCATAACTCCTCAAAGATACACAGAATGTATCGTAAAATGCTACAAAGTACGATACTTAAGCAAAATAAAACATGAAATAAAGTAAAACAATCACAGAATAATGTTACGATTTTCGGTACAAGCTATACTGAGCTGATTATTATAAGGGAAAGTGTTGTCTGTCGTATTCACTTGGATACGGTTGAACCATGTAAACAATACTCTTTGTGTGTAAAATTTGGGATATTTTCTGTGTTTGAAGGTACGACCTTGGTAGTTATAGTTTCTATAATGTGTTCGCGATTGAATCAAGCCGGGTTTATGCATATACAAGAGATATAAATGATTTTACGAGGTTTTAAACATTTCCAATTTCAGAAAATATTTCTACTTTCGATTTCGTTTTTCTGAAAATGAACAAACTTTTTTTTTCCTATTGTTTAATTTCATAAAACGATACATAATACATGATTAAGATAATTTTAAATTATTTTTAATGAGTGTATTTTCTTTATTTTCGTAAAAGTTTAAAAATAAATAAATAATGCAATTCATGGAATGATATGACGTGATATGTATGACGTCATATTGCAGAGTTCTCGCTGTGCGCTGGTCGGCCATCTTGAAAAATAAATTGTGAAGGTCGTATTTCCAGCTTTCCTGCGGTAAGTATGACATGCATGCTTAAAAGTTTTATGAGAAATTGTGTCTAAATATATGATGTATCATATTACCAGCAAGTTTTGTCGATGTGTGCATTGAATTACGTAAAAACTTATGTCAAAAGAAATTGCTCCCAGCTCGTTTTAGAATGTTTCGAACATTCTCGAAGCCGATTTTAGAAACTTTAATTCTCGGCTAGATATGTTGAAAAACATAGTAAGCGGTGTTAATTCATATCTCTTGTCTTGTTTATGTCATATTTTGAATGATTTTAACTTTGTTTAGGGACCAAACTGACAGAAATAAGAAATGACAAATCATGCAAGATTGATAAATATCTTCTTCTATTTCTTTGTTTGAAAAATATGTTGAAATTATTTTTTTTAAACCAGAGACGGCAGTTCAGATGCAGTCGTCCTGTGTGTCAGAAAGATGGTGATCAAAATGGTTGAAGGCAGTACCCAAGAAAGTACATTTACAAGTAAGTAAAATCACTGAAAATTAATTCCATGAATTGAACTGTCATATCATAATCTCAGTGCTTAGTCTGTTTGGAAATATGCTTGGAATAATTTTTATAAACTGATAATTTATCTAATAACAGACACTGTGTTTGATTTATTACATTGAACTGCTATTAGATAAATTTTCAGTTTGTGTTTGATATCTACCAATGCCATAAATGCATAATTTTGTTCCTGTTGTGAATGATAAGAAATGTTGGGAACATAATACCTTCTGCATGTGAACAGTTTTTCTGTTTCTGTTTGTATGTAGGAAGTATTTTGTTTTCAGGATTATTTCAACATTGTTGATGTGGATGAAATGTGCACTTAGCCATGCTTTAATGGAATGAAAAAAGTAAAAAACTGACAAGCAATATGTGCAGTTTTGTTAATAAAATGTTTTGTTTCAGAGTTGTGAGGAGTAACCTAGCCTATATAACCTGAAGCTCACCCAATATGCAGTGTGTTCTGCTTTGTCAATAACAAGTAAGTAATTTCACCAAATTTCATCAGAAACAAATCTCAAATTTACAATGAACAGTAAAGTTAACTCATCTTGGTACTTTAAATACTGAAACACTGAACCAACATGATTTGATTTTGCTCTTTTAACTTATTTCACATTATGGCAGCAAAATTACAGCTATGTGTCAGATTCGTGACATTTAGCATTTGTCATACATTTCACTCATTCAGTTGTCAAACCAAATGCTAAGTGTCAAATCGATTCATGATATTTAGCATGTGTCATACATTTCACTATATTATTTGTCAAACCGAAAGATGAATGTCAAATTATTTACACATGCTTAGCAGTTTATCATACATTTCACTTTATTATTTGTCAAACCAAAAGATGAATGTCAAATTATTTGAAGATGCTAAGCATCTTATCATACATTTTACTCTTTTTATGACAAATCGACTCACAAATTTAAGCAAACCAGGTGACGATGTACAAATAATTTAGGGTGACGAGCTTTTTGGTTACCTCGCCCAGCCCAACTGAAAGACTTAAAGTATATCTATAAGTCTTTTAGTTTGGTCGGGCGAGCGAGCCAAAATCTCGTCATCCCAAAATATTTGTACATCGTCACTTTGTGTGCTTAATTTTGAGATTCAAATAAATCGTTCTAAATTCAATGTAAAAAAAAGTTTCATAAGGGGGGTACTCAGTGTGAAAAAACTACATCGCTTAAACGCAAATGCGCTTTGGTAGGTATATAGCTAAAAAACGAATGCGCTATGGTGAAAATCCAAAGTCAAAAATTTTGAAAAAAATGAAAAGTTGTCAAAAAAATCATAATTTTAAGCACGTTGTTAGTGTACTGCTCTGTCATTTGTAAATCAAAACTGAGAGAATGGTTAATATGTTTTGAGACTAAGCATTTACAACTCACTGCAAATATTCTTTGGTGGTCAAAGACTTAATAGAAGTTAATTAGCCAGTGTTCATATTTAGTAAATGAAAATTAGTGAGTTAAAGCTTATATTGTTAAGTTTTATTGTATATCATCTGGCAGGGAAAACAAGATCATTTAAGATTCATGTTTTTGGTGGCAAACAAATTGAACAAGTATTGTTCTTATTTTACTCATTGATGTTTTCATTTTTCAACAGAAATGTTTTGTTTTTTCAGCTTTGTATGGCTGGTCTGACCTAAGTGGAAGTTGTTCGTTTAAATGGTTTCGGGACATTGAAGTAAAACAACACGAGGTAAAATACAAAGTGCTTATTTATTTTTTAACTTGTTTATCCAGTAGTATATGATAAACAGTTTTTGAACTTGTTCATCCAGTATTATATGGTACATACAACAATAATGTAGAATATTAAATCACTGAGTTGCGGCTTCTCTGAACAAACATCTGTTCACTTTATGTCCACAGTTTTTTGAGAAACAAACAGGGCATCTGTTTTCCCAGTTTGTAGATTTTCTCGTTTTGCAGAATGTCCCACCAAGAGTGAAGGGCTGCCTGTTTGCTTCAGATTCCCAGTCCTCCTCGCTGATGATTTCTGAAGTCCTTACGCAGTCACCCCAGTCTTCAACCTCAGTTTGTACAGGTGATAATGTTTTTGAACCATAGTTCATTGTCATGTCATTGGAGTTGTTCAGCTGCTCCAGTTCTGACTGTAACTCTGTTTTGAGTACAGCAAGTCTAGCCTCAAGAATGGCAATTCTCTTAATTTTGCGATTAAGTCTCTCCATTGTACAGATCATAAATTGCTGTAGTTTTCAAGTTTTGTAATGATATTAAGTATGCGTTACATATTAAATATGCACAAAAATAATGCATTCGATCTGCATTTCACAAGTGTAAAACATCACAAATGAATGGTATTTCAATCTACTTTTTTGTCAAACCATATGACATTATTTGTTCATGACATTTAGAAATAGTCATACAATGCAAATTCTTCTAGTACACAATCGCAAATAAATAATTCTTTCAGTTGTCAAACCAAATGCTAAGTGTCAAATCGATTCATGACACTGAGCATTTATCAAACATTTCACTCTATTATTTGTCAAACCAAAAGATGAACGTCAAATTATTTACAGATGCTAAGCAGTTTATCATACATTTCACTTTATTATTTGTCAAACCAAAAGATGAATGTCAAATTATTTGAAGATGCTAAGCATCTTATCATACATTTTACTCTTTTTATGACAAATCGACTCACAAATTTAAGCAAACCAGGTGACGATGTACAAATAATTTAGGGTGACGAACTTTTTGGTTACCTCGCCCAGCCCAACTGAAAGACTTAAAGTATATCTATAAGTCTTTTAGTTTGGTCGGGCGAGCGAGCCAAAATCTCGTCATCCCAAAATATTTGTACATCGTCACTTTGTGTGCTTAATTTTGAGATTCAAATAAATCGTTCTAAATTCAATGTAAAAAAAAGTTTCATAAGGGGGGTACTCAGCGTGAAAAAACTACATCGCTTAAACGCAAATGCGCTTTGGTAAGTATATAGCTAAAAAACGAATGCGCTATGGTGAAAATCCAAAGTCAAAAATTTTGAAAAAATTGAAAAGTTGTCAAAAAAATCATAATTTTAAGCACGTTGTTAGTGTACTGCTCTGTCATTTGTAAATCAAAACTGAGAGAATGGTTAATATGTTTTGAAATTAAGCATTTATCATTTCTGTAAAAATCCAATGTTATAAATGAAACCAAAATTTACCAGAGTAAACATTAATGTGCTATTGTATGTAAGAATGTTTCGTCTTTTACACGTTTCATTTCATTTTTTCAGATGAGATGCCATACACAGGGGATCCGACAGAAGACAGCAGACAGAATTCGTCGATTTATTTGAAATGTCATTGTTTATTTGAAAAAAGATACCTATCCACACTTGTTCGTTTTAAAATATTGTTTGTATTATATGTGCTTTGTACCGTTGCTTTTTGTTTATCAGTAATTCTCCAACACTTGTATTTCGTGTTTTACATGAACATTGAAAATTTATCATACAGTAAATCATTTCAAAAAATAAAAATCAAATGGAGAAATACTGATTTATCTGTTTGCTTTTAATGTTTGTGCTGTCTTGCTTACCCCAGTAACGCGGGTCTTGTTTGCTATTGTGAGTACTGTTGTTATTTTTTTTGGCCATCCAAAGTATTGTTCACGAAAGATAACACATTTTTTTCATAAAATTGGTTACATTTTGGTCTGTCGATTTTTTTCATTGAAACCACAGTCAAACGGTTTTTCACTATATTTTTTTATGAGAAACAGCCAGACTTGGTCACGGCTGAAACCGAGGAACATTTGTGATTGAACAAAATTTTAGCAGTAATGCTGCTTGTAATTCATAAATTTATTAAGCTTTGGTCTTGTCATATTGGTAAATTGGTAAACATTTTGATAGTGTGCACAAGAGCAAAATTTGCACTGCATTTTAAAATGTTTCATTTTTGTGAAATGCTGTTGACAAAATGATTTGTTTGCTCGTGCCAGCATGGGTCGACGAGATTCGTTTCTCGCTGTCCTTTATGCGGCGGTTTAAGATGCAAGCCTGTTGTTTTGTCAATGTCTATAAAGTTCAGCTTGAATGAAAATTGAAATCAATATTGCAAGATCAAGCACTTTTTAAAAAAAAAATGTTAGAATGTAGATGCGTTGTGAAATGCTGTTGACAAAATGATTTGTTTGCTCGTGCCAGCATGGGTCGACGAGATTCGTTTCTCGCTGTCCTTTATGCGGCGGTTTAAGATGCAAGCCTGTTGTTTTGTCAATGTCTATAAAGTTCAGCTTGAATGAAAATTGAAATCAATATTGCAAGATCAAGCACTTTTTAAAAAAAATGTTAGAAATTGATGCGTTGTGAAATACAAGTGAAATGTACTAGGCTCATTGCATTCTTAGTTTGGTTTCGAAGTGCAAAACTTCATTCATCACAAACATTCCTCTTGAACGACCGAACATTGATATGTGGCAATGTTTTCGTTCAGCAAAATGATTTGGCAAAAGTAATTTATAGGCTAGCATGAGTATGGAGGTGTCGTTAGACCAGCTTAGTATTGGTGTAAGGTGGTGTACAGTGCCAATACTAGGAACCGCTCATGTTCACCATGTCACGCTACAGGCAATGAAAAATAGGGAGTGGCAACCTCTTTGTATTGCCGTGGTCCGACACTCCACACAGTCTTTACAATGAGAGGGGAAATATAGGCAATCGGATGCTTCTTCCTAAGTGTGCCTTGTCGAGTAACTGCCTTTGGCGTTGCCTTTATTTTCAAATTTGTGAACAAATAAAACTAGGTTAGGACCACATAATAGGGTTACGATGAAAATTAGGTTTCCCTTTTAAAGTTTGAAGATAACAGCCACTGGCGTTATACTTCAAAAAATGGCTCGAAATACACATATCACACAAACATTCAACATTTCAACATTTTATCTGCAACATTTTTCATTTTTCAAAAAAATACTCAGATGTACAAAAATAATGCAAAACATGAACAGCAAATTCACAAATTCTGCTGTGTTGAAATTTAAAAAATCAAACATGAGATTGTATGAAAAAGCTTCTTTTTTATTTTCAAACATGTTAAATCTCACGATCATAAGCCATATGTACAAAAATAATGCAACTCTGAATTGTAATTTCATGCTCTCAACAAAAAAATATGCATCGAAAATTGTGAAAAATTGTGAAAATCTAGAAGTTGACGAGAGATCTCAAGATTTCAAAAAACGAACTATAGGCTTTATTTCACACAATACTTCATGAAAAAAAAATCAAATCTTCATAATGTTCATAATCTAGAAATTAACGAGGTATCTCAAGATTTCATAAAAAAATTATAGGCTCCATTTATTCAAAATTATAGGCTCATGCAACTCCTTCAAAAAAATAACAAATTTCAATAATGTGGACCCACGTCCATGAAACCTGAAAAATTGATAATTTACTGACACTGGCGTTCACACAAGATTTCACGAAAAAGTTATAATCTTCATGATATCAACAATCATACATCATAAGAACTCTGAATGACAATTCTATGGTCTGAACATTCGAATATTTTGAAAATCTAGAAATTAACGTTGGATCTCAAGATTTCAAAAATCGAACTATAGGCTACATTCTTCAAAAATTATAGGCTTCATAAAACTCACTCAAACACTCAGATTTCAAAACCTTCAACATTTGTGCTCTGAAACTAGCGTTCACACCAGTTTTCATGAGAAAAAAAATTAAAATCTTCATATTGTTGAAAATCTAGAAATTAACGCGGGATCTCAAGATTTCAAAAAAAAATTATAGGCTTCATTTATCCAAAAAATTATAGGCTCATGCAAATCTTTCAAAAAATTATAGGCACATGCAAATCTCACAGATCTCACAATCATAAGCCATATGCACAAAACATGCAGCTAAGTCCATGAAACATGAAAAAATGATATCTTTCTGAGACTGGCGTTCACACAATATCTCATGAAAAAAATCAAATCTTCATATTGTTGAAAAATTATAGGCTCATACAAATCTCTCAAAAAAATTACAAATCTCACAATCATAAGCCATACCTTCAACATTTGTGCTCTGAAACTAGCGTTCATACCAGTTTTCATGAGAAAAAAATTAAAATCTTCATATTGTCGAAAATCTAGAAATTAACGCGTGATCTCAAGATTCCAAAAAAAAATTATAGGCTTCATTTATTCAAAAAATTATAGGCTCATGCAAATCTTTCAAAAAATTATAGGTTCATGCAAACCTCTCAAAAAATTACAAATCTCACAATCATAAGCTATATGCACAAAAAACACCAAGTCCATGAAACTTGAAAAAAATTGATATCTTACTGAAACTGGCGTTCACACAAGATCTCATGAAAAAAATCAAATCTTCATAGTGTTGAAAATTATAGGTTTCATTTATTCAAAAAATTATAGGCTCATGCAAATCTTTCAAAAAATTATAGGCACATGCATATCTCTCAAAAAATTACAGATCTCACAATCATAAGCCATATGCACAAAAATGCAGCATCAAGTCCATGAAACATGAAAAATTGGTATCTTAGTGAAACTGGCGTTCACACAAGATTTCATGAAAAAAATAAAATCTTCATAATGTTCAAATTCAACAAATCAACATTTGCAGCAAATCTCTCAGATCTCACAATCATAAGCTATATGCACAAAAAACACCAAGATCATGAAACATGAAAAATTGGTATCTTACTGAAACTGGCGTTCACACAAGGTCTCATGAAAAAAATCAAATCTTCATATTGTTGAAAAATTATAGGCTCATACAAATCTCTCAAAAAATTACAAATCTCACAATCATAAGCTATATGCACAAAAAACACCAAGTCCATGAAACTTGAAAAAATTGATATCTTACTGAAACTGGCGTTCACACAAGATCTCATGAAAAAAAAATCAAATCTTCATAGTGTTGAAAATTATAGGTTTCATTTATTCAAAAAATTATAGGCTCATGCAAATCTCTCAAAAAATTACAAATCTCACAATCATAAGCCATATGCACAAAAAAATGCAGCTAAGTCGATGAAACATGAAAAATTGATATCTTTCTGAGGCTGGCGTTCACACAAGATTTCATGAAAAAAATCAAATCTTCATAATGTTGAAAAATTAAAGGCTCATGCAAATCTCTCAAAAAATTACAGATCTCACAATCATAAGCCATATGCACAAAAAAATGCAGCTAAGTCGATGAAACATGAAAAATTGATATTTTACTGAAACTGGCGTTCACACAAGATTTCATGAAAAAAATAAAATCTTCATAATGTTCAAATTCAACAAATCAACATTTGCAGCAAATCTCACAGATCTCACAATCATAAGCTATATGCACAAAAAACACCAAGTTCATGAAACATGAAAAATTGGTATCTTACTGAAACTGGCGTTCACACAAGATTTCATGAAAAAAATAAAATCTGCATAATGATCAAATTCAACAAATCTACATTTGCAGCAAATCTCTCAGATCTCACAATCATAAGCTATATGCACAAAAAAAACACCAAGTCCATGAAACATGAAAAATTGATATTTTACTGAAACTGGCGTCCACACAAGATTTCATGAAAAAAATAAAATCTTCAAAATGTTCAAATTCAACAAATCGACATTTGCAGCAAATCTCTCAAATCTCACAATCATAAGCCATATGCACAAAAATGCAGCATCAAGTCCATGAAACTTGAAAAATTGATATCTTTCTGAGACTGGCGTTCATACAAGATTTTCATGAAAAAAATCAAATCTTCATAATGTTGAAAAAATTATAGGCTCATGCAAATCTCTCAAAAAATTACAAATCTCACAATCATAAGCCATATGCACAAAACATGCAGCTAAGTCCATGAAACATGAAAATTGATATCTTTCGGAGACTGGCGTTCACACAAGATTTCATGAAAAAAATAAAATCTTCAAAATGATCAAATTCAACAAATCGACATTTGCAGCAAATCTCTCAGATCTCACAATCATATGCTATATGCACAAAAAACACCAAGTTCATGAAACATGAAAAATTGGTATCTTACTGAAACTGGCGTTCACACAAGATTTCATGAAAAAAATAAAATCTTCATAATGTTGAAAAAATTATAGGCTCATGCAAATATCTCAAAAAATTACAAATCTCACAATCATAAGCTATATGCACAAAAAACACCAAGTCCATGAAACATGAAAAATTGATATTTTACTGAAACTGGCGTCCACACAAGATTTCATGAAAAAAATAAAATCTTCAAAATGTTCAAATTCAACAAATCGACATTTGCAGCAAATCTCTCAAATCTCACAATCATAAGCCATATGCACAAAAATGCAGCATCAAGTCCATGAAACTTGAAAAATTGATATCTTTCTGAGACTGGCGTTCATACAAGATTTTCATGAAAAAAATCAAATCTTCATAATGTTGAAAAAATTATAGGCTCATGCAAATCTCTCAAAAAATTACAAATCTCACAATCATAAGCCATATGCACAAAACATGCAGCTAAGTCCATGAAACATGAAAATTGATATCTTTCGGAGACTGGCGTTCACACAAGATTTCATGAAAAAAATAAAATCTTCAAAATGATCAAATTCAACAAATCGACATTTGCAGCAAATCTCTCAGATCTCACAATCATATGCTATATGCACAAAAAACACCAAGTTCATGAAACATGAAAAATTGGTATCTTACTGAAACTGGCGTTCACACAAGATTTCATGAAAAAAATAAAATCTTCATAATGTTGAAAAAATTATAGGCTCATGCAAATATCTCAAAAAATTACAAATCTCACAATCATAAGCTATATGCACAAAAAACACCAAGTCCATGAAACATGAAAAATTGATATTTTACTGAAACTGGCGTCCACACAAGATTTCATGAAAAAAATAAAATCTTCAAAATGTTCAAATTCAACAAATCGACATTTGCAGCAAATCTCTCAAATCTCACAATCATAAGCCATATGCACAAAAATGCAGCATCAAGTCCATGAAACTTGAAAAATTGATATCTTTCTGAGACTGGCGTTCATACAAGATTTTCATGAAAAAAATCAAATCTTCATAATGTTGAAAAAATTATAGGCTCATGCAAATCTCTCAAAAAATTACAAATCTCACAATCATAAGCCATATGCACAAAACATGCAGCTAAGTCCATGAAACATGAAAATTGATATCTTTCGGAGACTGGCGTTCACACAAGATTTCATGAAAAAAATAAAATCTTCAAAATGATCAAATTCAACAAATCGACATTTGCAGCAAATCTCTCAGATCTCACAATCATATGCTATATGCACAAAAAACACCAAGTTCATGAAACATGAAAAATTGGTATCTTACTGAAACTGGCGTTCACACAAGATTTCATGAAAAAAATAAAATCTTCATAATGTTGAAAAAATTATAGGCTCATGCAAATATCTCAAAAAATTACAAATCTCACAATCATAAGCTATATGCACAAAAAACACCAAGTCCATGAAACATGAAAAATTGATATTTTACTGAAACTGGCGTTCACACAAGATTTCATGAAAAAAATCAAATCTTCATAATGATCAAATTCAACAAATCGACATTTGCAGCAAATCTCACAGATCTCACAATCATAAGCCATATGCACAAATTCCACCAAGTCCATGAAACTTGAAAAAAAATGATATTTTGCTGAAACTAATTTCACATAATCTTCATAGAAAAACTACTTCATTCACAGATTTCAAAATCTCGAGCCATTTGTACAATAATAATGCGGAATCAAGTGATAATTCTGGAACTATTTCATATGAGCGTATAAATAAAAACGGTAAAAAAAATAGTCCTAACCATTTATGTACAATTATAATGCGATGCGCATTAATTTTGGCCATCGGGTATATAAGCTCCACATTTTTCAATATTCGTCATTCCAGTAGCAAGCTCTTAACTCAGAAGTGCTGTTAGTCTGCTGGGAGCCCAAAGTGGGTTTGAACTTCTCAGATTTCTCCTCGCACTATGAACTTGGTGCATCAGAGATACAGAGAAAATATCTGAGAGGTTTTTTGACCTTCTGGTTTGAACATGAGAACCGTATGTCGCGATACCTCATAGTTTTTCGCTCTTGAGTCTGGCCAGCTCATGTTGTCGATCACTTTGACATCGCCTGACGAATACGATCATTCTCTGTGATAGCCATTAGATCATATACAAAAAGCGATTTTGGCAAGTGATTTGTTATTTGCGTCTGGTAGCATGAGCATAGAAGTATAGCTTCGACGAGATTTGTTTCTCATTGCTCAATATGCTACGGTCTTGGATGCAATGCAATGATTTTGTCAACTTCGCAAAAACATTTTGGTAAAAGTAAAATTTGAGAGGCTACCATGAGTATGGAGGTGTCGTTAGACCAGCTTAGTATTGGTGTAAGGTGATGTACAGTACCAATACTAGGAACCGCTCATGGTCATCATGTCGCGCTACAGGCAATGAAAAATAGGGAGTGGCAACCTCTATGCTCACGAGTACCCCTTTTCTGTACGCTAGTGCATGCATAGAGAGTGGACGAAGCGAATGGGGCGCTAGTCCTAAGTGTGCCCTGTCGAGTAGTTGCCTTTAGCGCTGCCTCAGTTTTTTTTCAAAATTCAAAATTCAATCGCTTCTTTGCTCAGAAGTTGCGATACATAAAAGGAAATGCTTTCTGAGATTAAAGTTAGCATTTCCTGCCTGCAAGTAAAGCGAGCAAATATGCCTCTATGTGCTTAAGAGGTGTGTTTGAAAGTGAACTCTGTAGCCTTCTCTTAGATCAAAAGAGAAATAAGTCTACGAGTTTTCGAGCCTAGCTTGTGGTTGAGGTACTTGAAGTTGATCGCAGAAATCCCTTCTTTGATCGGACAATGCGGCTGAGGCACTCGATTCTTGCCCCAGTACAGGCCTTCTTGTATCAGACATCACTTGTTCGGCGTTGTACCTACAACGAGTCAGCAATACCCCGTTTGTTACACCCGAGTAGTCCAGCACTCTACATTATAGGTGTAACAAATTGTAGAAGGTCGCCTGGAAGGCCTCTAATGGGTGCTGATTTTGCGTAGTGTATGACACTAGGAAAATAGGTTTCTGGCTCAGAGTTACCGTTTTCCGATCTCGCTGATGCCGTGGGTAACCTGACCAATGCCAGTCACAAGTCTGGATGAAAAACAGGGAGTGACCACATTGCATAACAAAAATACTTTTCACATTGAATGTTTGACATTATAACAATTGTAAACATTTGCTTGTGTTTGATTTCATGAAAACAATTGTGTATAATTATGTATATTGATATGTTTGCAATGTTATGAATACTATGCATGTTTGTACTTTGTTATCTGCTTACATTTTGAATAAAACATAAACTGAAATTAGAAGCATTAGTTGTATATGAGAAATTTTCAATAGTTATGCAACGATTGAGTGAAACAAAATTTAAGCATCATGAAGACTTTCGTCTTTTGAAATGCTTCAAACTGCAAAGCTCACTTCACTTTCACGTGAAAGCAATTTTTAAATTTCATCTCATATTTTTCAAAATCTTCAAACATAAGAAAAAACTCATGTTTCCTTTACATTATAATTTCAAGCTCTTATAATCTTCACTTCTCAGCTCATTTGCACCAAGTACGGTGGCCGAGTGGTTAAGGCGTTGGACTCAAGTTCCAATGGACAATGTCCGCGTGGGTTCGAACCCCACCCGTACTAATACTTTTGCATTTAAGGCAATTGTCCATTCGACTAAGAGTAACTGCAAAGTTTTGTAAGGAATACATGAGCAATTTGGCAGATCGTATGGCCTTTGCATTATAATTTCAAGCTCTTATAATCTTCACTTCTCAGCTCATTTGTACCAAGTACGGTGGCCGAGTGGTTAAGGCGTTGGACTTAAGTTCCAATGGACTATGTCCGCGTGGGTTCGAACCCCACCCGTACTAATATATTTTGCATTTTGGCTGACATGCGATTAGTATCCAAGATATTTCGTAATTTGGCATCACCTCAGCATGAAACAAGAAACGCGACAAGAGTTGCAACTACAAAACGATGAAAAAAACCTTTGTCAAATTTGTGTTACGGACAAAAAGTGTATTGTGTTTACGCCTTGTGGCCATTTGACTTGTCATGAATGTTCAATCAAAACTAGTAAATGCTATTTTTGTAGAACTGTTGTTATCGGAAAATATCAAATTTATGAATAAACCGTAAACCGTAATCAATTATTTGTATTTTTGCTTTCTGTTTATTTCATTTACATAGAAAGGTGAACTGTGTTAATCACTCAAACACTACCAGTTCTGATTCACACAGTTATGCTGTAGACAGCCGCAATACGCTAGTTAGCTCAAATTTCTAACATTGGTTTGCAAAGTTGTTGAATGCAAGTTCGAGAAATAATGTATACGCTTTTTAGAGTACTTCAAACTATTTAAACATACAGTAGTGACTGTACTTTTCACTAACTATGGCAAAACGATATACTGACATCGTTGGGTTTGCTGGACTACAATACAATGATTATTTCAAAAGGTTCTGTTGGGAATGCCAATTGTGTTGTGCTGGAGTCTTTACGTTAGAACCTTGTCAACGACATGATCTTTTGAACATTTTCCCTCCAGCTGGCTACTGCCAAAACTGTTTTAAGTATGTGTGGTACTGTAATGATTGTAAGGCTAATGGAACGCCACCAAAAGTGCGAATGAGAAACTATTGTTTGTCATGTTTCTTCCACCGATTTGAAAATCTTGCAATCTTGGCCGGCTAACCCTGACGTGGTTGAAGAAAGTTTTCGATTGATTGTGACAATTATCTTGTTTCACAAAATAAAAAATAAAAACTTGAAATAAATTACTTTGTTTTTGTATCTGATACCAAGACGCTCATTTTTTTCTCTGATGATTTTCAATTTTCATTTTCAATTTTCATTTTCAATTTTCATTTTCAATTTTCATTCTCAATTTTCATTTTCAATTTTCATTTTCAATTTTCATTCTCAATTTTCATTCTCAATTTTCATTCTCAATTTTCATTCTCAATTTTCATTCTCAATTTGCACATTCGTCATTTTCATTTTCACCCTCGTGGGACTAAACCCACTCACCGCCGATATCGGGTTGTATTAAGCTTTTGCGCATTTCCACGATAAAGTTAGCTAGAAATTAAAGCTTTTGCGCATTTCCACGATAAAGTTAGCTAGAAATTAAAGCTTTTGCGCATTTCCACGATAAAGTTAGCTAAAAATTAAAGCTTTTGCGCATTTCCACGATAAAGTTAGCTAACAATTAAAGCTCAGTCGATTTTCTACGTTAAAGTTAGCTGAAAAAGATTGCTCTGTCGAATTTCCGCGATAAAGTTAGCTGTAAAAGAAAGCTTGCTTTTTCGAGAACAATTGCTGAACAATTATCATGAACAATAAAGATAAAAAGAAGTTGTAGTTTCAACGCTATGTTTAATATGTTTGAAACCAGAAAGGTACTATCACAAAATACATCTATCGTGATGCGTCAGTCACACAACCATTGATGTTGTAGTAGAGCTGAGACTTCAGGTCTTTCACTGGGGATGGGCTCTAGGCATGCCAAAACAAAGTTGATATACTGTTCCGAAACATTGGTCCCAAACTTAAGCGCAGCTCCTTTTTCAATGACGTACGATTCCCACGGAACATCATCGTGTAACATCTCATAGGCCATTATACCCAGTGACCAGACTGTAGACTTACGAGGGAAGCATACCTTGAACTGTCTCTCAGGAGCACGATAGGCAGGTGTGGAAACTTCATATGATTTCAAAGATATGCACTCGTCATCAGTTGGTACGCAAAACTCTAAATCACATAGGCGAACTTCTATGGTGTCTGGATCGATCAACACATTCTCTGGTTTCATGTCCATGTGCATCAATTGGCACTTGCTATCCATTTCACAAAGAATCAAAATGATTTGCCACATAATGTCTTTCACCACAGGCTCAGGGATATCAAACTTTTCCACATAGGTAAATAGGTCCATTGGCATTCTTTCAAATACCACGCTGTAATTGCTCGCTCCATTTTTGGTCTTGTCATGGTAAATCTCACAATCGACCATGTGGTTGATACCTCGTACGCCCATCTGTTGCATAAGGCAAGTGTTAGCTATCTCTGGCGGGGTTTCGCAATGTTGACTCCACCACCGACCTTGTTTTACGACAAGCTGCTTGTCACCGTTCTTGCTATGTGCCTCAAACACCTTTCCATTTCCACCCTTTCCCAGAAAATGACCTTTACTTATACGAGTAAACAGAGACGACATATTGGCTCGAGTTTGAGACGCAAATGATGACTGGAGTTCTGTTTCAGTCCCTTTTATACGCAAAATATAAAATCACGTGATCACAAATATAATGAAACCATTTTAAACTATATCTGATGTCAATGAACACTTTACGAAATAAGTAAGCAAATATGGCAAGTAAGGTAACACCTACATCACTGGGCATCTTCACCACGAAGCCAAAATTTCCAAACTATGCAATACCAACAAAACGATTGGAATCCTTCACAGAATCATCAACGCCGTGGCCAGATGCTAGTCACATTGACGTGAACGAGTTAGTATCTGCTGGCCTAGTATACTCAGGTGTGGGTGATGCTGTCCGTTGTTACCATTGCGGCGGGGGACTAAAACATTGGGAGATCGGTGATGATCCGATGTATGAACATGCGAGATGGTTTCCAACGTGTCCGCATATCGTTATTTGTAAGGGAAAAGATTACGTTGAAAAAGCAAGGCTGGGTGAACAGCCATCCATATCAAAACAAAAGGAAAAGGTAAACCAATCCGATGAACAGGAATCATCAATTTCACGCCAAGAAACAGCCATGGAAGCAGCGGCCGAGTTTGGTTACCACATGGATTGGATACGCATAGCTGCTAGAATATACAGTGAAAGAGAAGGTCCGAATTCGCAGTTTCAAGCGAGCGATCTTATGTCAATTCTGATGGAGATGGAAGACGATCCAAGTATGGCGATAAACTATACTGCTGGTTCTGGTTCTTGCTGTGTAACTGAACAATCCCAAGATAGTCCATCAAATGGGCTAGAAACTGATCTAGAAGCATTGCAAGAAGAAAATCAAAACCTGAAGGATAAGCAAAATTGCAAAATTTGTCTTGAATGTTTTGCCGATGTGATCTTCCTTCCTTGTGGGCATATTGTAACTTGTCCACAGTGTGCTCACGCCAACAGTCAATGCCCTATTTGTCGCAAAGATATATTGGGCTTAGTCAAATGTCAATTTGCTGATTTTTCTGAGAAGGATGACGATGGTGTATATAAGACATCAAATCATTAATAATATCGACAAAACAAAAATACTGTTTAAGTGTCATATTTTATTTTCATTTCATTTTGGAGTGAAGTAATGTCGTGTCTGATTGAATGTCGGAGAGAATCGCCATACAGAGAATAACTGTTTAATGTTTTTGTTATATTGTTCACAAACCTTGAAATGACATTGCACATTTTTTTATGTTCTGTCGCAATATGTCTTTTGCAAAAAAAACATACTTCGGTTTTATTTGCAATACTTTTTGCTACCATGGCTTGTTCATCTTCTGAAAAATTGTATTGTGACAAGTCCGATATCTGATGTTTTTGAAGACAGCAATTGCAATAGTACGTCATGTTTGATTTGAACAATACTGTCCATTATGCTTTATATTGTTTTTTCCCAAATCTTTTCTTCAAATGTTTTCTGATATCCTCTGATACTGCCCATAAGAGATCTTCATCGTGAATGATTGAATGTAAATTTAAATGCAATTCATCTCTAAACTGTTGAAAAATATCTCTGTGAAACGAAACCCAGCAAGCGAAGGCAAGCAGTTGACCTAGCATCTGGTTACTACAAAATCGGCTGGCGACTGGATACCAGATGTCAAAAACATCGGACCCTATGCTGTTGCGATCATCGCCGTGTTTCATTTCCAATTTCCTCAGAAGGTTATTCGGAATTCCTAGCATGCATCGTATTATTTGATATTCAAAACATTTATTGCTGACAAATATATGTTTCACTTGCGTGTAACGATAAACATAGCCCATATCGCATCGGTTTGATTGCGCATTACTGAAGGATGACATATTTTTATGAAAAAGTACGATCAACATGCATAGTTATACAAACTTTTGTCAATAAATAATGAGAAACTGAAACATTTATGATTTTGTTATAACAAAACTTGGTAAAGCACCTAGAATATCGACATCTCGCCTGTTACACACCAGACAGCGAAACAGTTTATTTTCTGTACTATCAACATGTTGAAGATATGTCATGAGACATGATTCGCAACAAAAATAGTGTCCACATTTGTGCCCTTTCACCATTAAATGATCGTTTGTTTTACACAGAACACAGGTATGATCCTTGTGTTTATTTTCAAGAAGATCTGCATACTTTTGTCGAAATCTTTGAATCCAGGATCTTGATGCAGAAAACGTTTTAATGTTTAGCTTATTAGCAGTAAGCAGTGCGATCTCTTTTATTTTTGATTTTGTCATTTGTTGACTATTGCTCATTTCACATTGAATTCTTTCAAATATATACTTTTCCAGACCCGAAACAAGTTCATGCTTCGGTAGTGCATTTGCTTTACTCGCCCAAGATGAGAGAGTTGTTCGTGGAATGCCCAGTTCCCTCGCAACTGATCCAACAGTACGTTTACTTTCGGCCAAGATATTTACGGCATTTTGTTTAAACTCCAGTGATCTGTTCATACCTGTTAACTGATGAAAAAAATGAAATTAATTACTTCTCATTTCAGATTCGTTATTGAATTATGTTAATCTAAAGAACCGATTAGTGTGGTAGAATTTTGAATACGAAGTCAATACGCCAACATATGGATATTCATCAAATATGATTTTAGACTGCAGATCTATTGCAGCAGATCGAACAAGGTTTAAGTCATAAGAAGGTAAATAAAAGTGTTTTCCCAGTACCCCTAGTCTTTGCATCTTCTTAAAGTGAACCGATACAACACTAACATTAAATTTATCTCGGAACTCCCCAGCAGCTATTTGGAATAAGTGTAATACAGTTTCATTGCGAAATTCAGTAACTGGTGAAGATCTATAGTCAGCTAGGTCTATTTTATGACGCATGTAGTAGCAACGTCCATTGTATTCAAAACCGACTGTATTTTCTTCACTACAATATAACGAACAGATACAATTCCCACCAAATGAAAGTTGAATGAAAATCGAAATCACAAACAGTGCTATAATCATTTTTATTGTTCATAAATACAATCACGTTGTCAACAAATATTAGAATTTACAAGCTAGAGAACTGCAGCACGGTCTGTTTTAACTTTTTTTGTTTCGACTGGCCTTTCAAAGAGTCTCCTTTTCTTTTCCTAGCCTTCAACTTAGCAGCAACGTCAAAGTGATTGAGGAGTGTATCATTCATTGTAACCTTTCTATTTTGTATAATTGGTAAATGCTTCTTTTTGTCTTCCTCTGGTCGTTTGAAATTAGAAAACATTTCTGAACTCGGTAGCTGAGCTGAAATTTTTAAATGCCTCAAATTTTGAAATTCGGCAAATGTTTGCGTCGGATGAAGGACTTTCATGATTTTGATGACTTCGTTTAGGATCTGTTTTGAAATTTCTTTTTTGTTCAGTTGAAGGTCTTCCCCGAGACGTTGCTTTTTCTGAAGAAACTCTATTGTTTCGTACTTGACCCTCGATTTATCCTCATGGTTTTCTACTTTTACGACTCGTAAACTGATCTTTTCCAAACCTCCCGTCTCTACAATTTCTCCTCTGGCCTTCATACGCTTGAATAACTGAACACCCGCGTCTTTCTTATCACTCTCGAGTTTGTAACCGGTAACTGTTATCTTCTTGCGAGAAGATATTTTGTTTAAGTCAATCTTTCCTGTAATAAGATCCGATATTATTTCGTGACAGAGTTTGTAAGTGTTCCATGTACATGGATTTCGATGTAAGAGATCTTTGAACATCATACTCTCGACTTCGTAAGTTGCTTGCAAGACCGTCCGTTTTTTGTACTCGAGACCCTTCGTTATGAATGACTCTTTCTCTACAGTTGTATCCATTATTCTAGCAAAGTAATGCTTTTGCTGGTATATAGCAAATGGCAACATCACCTTTTCGTGCTCAAGCTTACTAGGTGGTTTGTAAATTGCTTTATCAGGTTCTTCCACAAAACTCTGGTTCAATTTATGCGCTATGTGCTTTGAAATAGCAGCTGTAATTATGCATCCCTGCTTGTAATGATCTGCAGAATATTTGTTTATTTCTTCATTGTCTCCCTCCTTGATCCAACCAAGAGAATGCAATTCGCCACTTTGGTACATGTTACAAAGCTCTTGGGATGAATAATTAAAATGAAACATGACAGAATCAGTATCTCCGTAGACAGTTGTGCTTCTGTGAGTTTTGTTTATGTCTGCAGCCACACTCTGAATATGTTGGCGGCCTACAGAAGTGACAGCGGCACTAATTTTCCAATGTCCCATGTTTGGAAAAAGACCGTAAAGTGAATTAGCAATAATTTTGTATGTGTCGCTGATTTCTTTCACTCGTTTGTTGTCCTCCTCTTTGGCGAATGTCCCAATTTTACTCTTATAGTACATCCGTTTTGTGAGAAGATCTTTCCAAACCTGACAGAGTATAGATTTTGCATGTTTAGGCGTCATGAAATTGACAAAATTTCTTGAAGCTTCCCCATTAGAAATACTTTTAATGTCTACGGCTTTGTAATCGTCTCGTGAAAATATGTTTACTGTTTCATAGTCGTCACCAGGCTGCAATCCGTTTTTTAAAATGGTTGCTTTCGAAAGCATCGTTTCTTGACCTACATTATAACAGATGCCAATCGAAGGGTACATAGAAGAAAAGTCCAAACATGCCACAGGCTTTTCTAATTCCACTCCAGGGTTTGGCAGGTAGACAAATGCTCCGTCATATTGGCTTTTGATATCATCAAATTTTAACAAAAAGTTTTTGCTGATAATACCCAAACATTCCTCACAAAATGTTTCTGGGGCTGATCTGTCTCGAAACCGTCTCGTCTCCACTCCATCTCGCAAGTTAGTTAGTAGAGATCTCAATTCTCTTTGCAATGTATCACTCATTCCCCCATTGAGATATACTCCAAAGGGAGCTATTTCATCCTTTAATCTAGTATTTTTCAGTTCTTTTTTCACAAAATCTAATGCCAACTGATGTATTGTATGTGTCGAGGAAATATTTCTTCCAACCAGATAGGAAATGAAATGCTCGAGACAAAATGTGAGCTCATTTTCCTTTTGCATGATATTCTTTCTTTTCGGGACCCTCTTAGAAACATCTACCGGTGCATACCTTCCAAGTTTTTTCACTTTGTAGTAATCTTGAATGATAGAGCTGATATCATAAGAGTATTCCACCGGTTCATTCAAATATCGAATGTAAAGCAACAAGTGGGTCAGAGTATAACAAGTTTTGCCATGCTTTTTGTTCTTTTGTTTCACCACCTCAAATTGTCGCTTCAAGACGTCGATCGCTTCAAAGAGATCTAACCTTTGGCAAGAATCCAGCTTTTGGTGGAAATCAAATTGCGTGTTTGCTGTTTTGGTTTTGATTTCTCCCGAATCAAATTTATCTATGATCTCATATGTCTTTGGATGTCGTACACTTTTGTCTTCAAATATGAAGTACATGAGAAGCTCTCTTATCACAATCTGATCGTTTTTCCATTTTGGCTTGATTTTCATGTCCTGTAACATACCGTGTCGTTTATAAGCGTAGTAGAACATTGGAGTCAAAAGTGGCGTTTTCTTCATATCGAAAAATTCGGACTGTGGAATCTTGGTATTATATGAAGCAGCAATGAAAAACTTGTAGGAAGAAAAGTTGTCACTGGTGTTGAGTAACGCCCCACATAATAACGAATCTTTAAAATTGTATCTTAACAATTTACTTCGACTGTTTACGCTATCGTAGAAATAACTGGCTATTTCGGAATGACAGACATCTTCCTTTCCCATACCCAATTCACTCTTTGCCAACTCATCAAGTTTTTCACCTTTGTGACATCGAAATAAATCGTTTAACAACATGCCAGGAAAAAGGTTCAAACTCAATTGGAAAAGTTGATTGTTTTCCATCGCAGAAGAGCATTGTGCTGTCGTATTTTTCTGAATATCGCTAAGAACATCTTTTACCGATTTCTTATCGTATGTCCAATGTATGAAACTGGAAAGCTCGTCAAATAAATCAATCTTGTGCCTATCTGAAGCTTGAAAGAGGATCGGTAAATCATAGCCTACGATATTATACCCGCACAAGTAATCGGGGTTTACTTCTTGTATAATTTCAATGAACTTTAAGATCAGTTCATTTTCTGAGCTGACGCAATACACCTCAGACACCGGCATCTCCACATTTGAGAAAAACCTAAGAATTTCATCAAAATTATAATAGTTCGAATCCTGGATCACATTACCGATCGTTATTCCTATACATCTTTTGATCGATTCTCCTTCTTGGAATATCACACTTATTTGAATGATTTTATCCATGATCTTTTTTGAATGTTCGTCAATCAAAACCGTTTCAATATCAAATGACAGTGTTTTGTGTGCGTAGAAAAAGTCACTTACTGACGAATCATCGATAATCGTTATCTCTTCTGCACGACCGAAAAAAACAAATTCACTCTCAATAAAAGTAGAATTCATAAAAAGTGGCATTTCATAGCAATTGCTTTTCGACCGAAGAGATGCCATGTCAAACAGTCTTCCTTTGAAGTCCAGCTGCTCCAAATATTCCTCGTATAAGTTGTAACAAAACTCATTTACAAATTTATGAGAATTTCCATACACGGTTTCACCACGTGTATACAGTTCGTCGACTCGTTTACTGCTCTCGCGTTCAGAAAAATACGCTTCTTGTGTAAAACGCCTCTGTTTAAAGCCACATTGCTTGAAATCGTATTCATTTGCTGACGGTATTGAGTAAACGAATTTCCCGTTTTTATCTTCCACATAATGAGTGTATTTTTCACCGATCACACTGACTAGATACTTTTGATCTTGCAAAACTTTACCCTCGCCCGAGTACTTGTAACATTGTATGAATATAACTTCTGTAGACTTGTCGGGGTTTTCAATGATATGTGAAACAACATCGCTTGAAATATCACTGGTATCAATCTTGTTCTTGGAAATATAGCTAGCGATCTCCTTATTTTTTACGTTAGCTGATGTGATATCGTGTACATAAAATATATCCATTCCACCGTCATATACAAACATAAATTTATAGCGCTTACATTTTATCAAGTTTCATGAACAAATTATTAGCTCATTATAATTGTTTATTGACATTTAGCATTTGACATACATTTCACTCTATTATTTGTCAAACCAAAAGATGAACGTCAAATTATTTACAGATGCTAAGCAGTTTATCATACATTTCACTTTATTATTTGTCAAACCAAAAGATGAATGTCAAATTATTTGAAGATGCTAAGCATCTTATCATACATTTTACTCTTTTTATGACAAATCGACTCACAAATTTAAGCAAACCAGGTGACGATGTACAAATAATTTAGGGTGACGAGCTTTTTGGTTACCTCGCCCAGCCCAACTGAAAGACTTAAAGTATATCTATAAGTCTTTTAGTTTGGTCGGGCGAGCGAGCCAAAATCTCGTCATCCCAAAATATTTGTACATCGTCACTTTGTGTGCTTAATTTTGAGATTCAAATAAATCGTTCTAAATTCAATGTAAAAAAAAGTTTCATAAGGGGGGTACTCAGCGTGAAAAAACTACATCGCTTAAACGCAAATGCGCTTTGGTAAGTATATAGCTAAAAAACGAATGCGCTATGGTGAAAATCCAAAGTCAAAAATTTTGAAAAAATTTGAAAAGTTGTCAAATAAATCATAATTTTAAGCACATTGTTAGTGTACTGCTCTGTCATTTGTAAATCAAAACTGAGAGAATGGTTAATATGTTATGATACTAAGCATTTATCGTACATAAATAAATCTAATGAAAAAATAAAATTGCTAACAATTATATATTTGTTCATCACCGAATCAAATTATAGTATTTTGATGTAATCATGTCGTATTTTCTTAATAGATATCCACTTAGGTCCAAAATAATATCTGGTGGCAATGGGGATATATACTCGACACCAACAAGGATTAATGACCGTGAACTGGTGGTAAAGATTGCAAAATGGGACAAAACACTGAGTCATGTTCCGAGAGAAATCGTTAATAACATTAGATTACAACGTCTTCGGGGGATAAATAAAATGCTCGATTTCCATTACACATGTGAACCACTTCCAGAGACTCTGGGTACATACTACATGGTTTTTGAAAGGAAACCTACAGATCTGTTTGACTTTCTTGTAAAGCACGAACCAGAGGAGAACAAATGCAAAGACATCCTTCGAAACATTCTTGATATTCTGTACAATATGCAGAGCAGAGTCGGATTGATTCAAATGGATCTTAAAGAAGAAAACATTTTGGTTGATCCTCACACCATGGAAATTGAACTTTGTGATATGGGATTTTGTGTGCAAACTTCTCAAGAATGGGTTGAATGTAGTAATGAAGGAACAATGGCATATCTAGCACCGGAATGCTTGAAAGGTAAATGTTATCCAATGAAAAGCATTGTATGGACATTTGGGATTTTGACATATTCTACTCTGCTCGGAGATGTACCCTGGAAATCTTACAAGCCGGGTCTGTCGTTCGAATCAAAAAGTAACTTCAATCTTCTCTCGGATGACGCGAAAGATTTCATCAAATATTGCTTAGAACCCGACCATACTAAACGACCGACTTTACACGAATTGTGCGAACATCAATGGATAAAAAATACTATATGAATATGCAACGTTAAATGGTTAACATAAAAGAAATTATAATTATGGCTGATTCGATGTACGATAATATAATCTCTTCTCAATTGTCATTAGAAAGACGAACACGTTGGATATTTGAAGAAACAATGAAACAATTATCAGATCGTTTACTCGACAAACATGACGATAAACCATACTTTATTGACGTTATACCGCCCGATAATACCACAGTTTATGCCTGGATATACGATGAAGAAAAAAGACCTACTAATTTTGGAGTTAAGTGTTACACCGTTTTACATATGCTTGAAATTTATCTCGTAAAAAGGGATCATGATCGGTATGGGCGAGAAAAAATCATACGAATGGGAACAAAAGGAAAGAACACAAGTTTCTATAATGGCTATGAGATATATACCGATTCAGTAAAAGAATATGTCAGGACTATTGATGAAACGGCAATGCTTTTGATAGAAAATGATCCTGAGAGTGTCACAATGGACCCTAAAATGTAACTATATGTGTGTTCGTTGAAACAATGATTTTTCAAACCAATAAAATATGACTGAAATAAGATCTGGTTTACAGTACGAATTTGTAATTGCTCTATCCCTAGTAGAAAAAGCAAGATACTATGCAGAGGCTTCGCAACAACTTTCATTTCTTACTCTAAAGTCTCTATTGCCCGTTTTACGTAAAAATCTTGACATACTCAAGAGTGTTGATCTGTCAGACTTCACCAATGATTACTTCCTCATGGATTTAAAATTCAGCTTACGACTTTGTATTAAATCTTATGAGCGACTCATTTATGTTGTCGAAACATCTATAAGTGATGAATCAATACATAAGATGTTTTCTTGCAAAAACAATCCTAATACCTTGACCGATTTATGCCGTATAATGGATCGGATATGGAAAGATTACTGGTACAATTTTCATAAGTCCAGTAACAAGAAATCGCTCCTACACGACATTGAGACCGATCTAGTAGAGTTGTACAGTGATATATGCTTAAGAGGTAATGAACGATTTGAAAACAACTACAAGTGTCCGAGTTGTAAGTTAAACTCTGCATATCATAGAACCGGAATAACTGATGAGTGTAACGAGGAGTCTATTGAAAGCCAGGGAAACATAAGTAGTCAAACATACTGTCATCATTTTGTTGACATCAAAGATACGGCTAAGTTTTTCAATGTTGACAGAATCATATTTGAACGAAGAATGAACGAGGAGGGAACGATTCAACAGTAATCCATTTTATTTGACATTTTATGTTATTACAGAATAAGATCATATCAAACAAACGATAAAAAGTTATGGAAACAGATATTATCAAACTTCGCATTATATTTTCTATTTTATTGGCATTCTATGCTGTGTACTTAACAGTTGACATTCTATGTTGGCTGCAGACATAATTTCTTCACTCCAAAATCAACATACTTTTGAAAGTCTATTAATTTTCTGAACTCACATAGCGTTTTGATATTGTAGCTACCACTGTTGATGTATACACAACAACATTTAGACATTAAAATTGTTAACAATGTGTGAGTAGTGTATGTCTTGGATATTGATGCCCTTACAAATTGTTTGTAACATCTTTCGATACTTGATCGAAATGTCAAAAGAAAGTCATTGTATCGCTTTTCATTCAATACGTATGTAGATAAGCCTGTGTAATCACAACATGCTCTAATGTTATAGAACAATAGGCTCATTTCATCCATGTAGGTAATGTCATTTGTTTTATATAATGAATTTAGTTCATGCTTATAATACGCTTGGATTTCTTCCGAACTTCTTAGCTCCAAAAAATACGTGTAAAACAGGGAAATCGGCTTTGTCATCCACTCGCAGATTTTACACACAATCTCTGACCTTTCCATTTTTTCAGGACAGCGGACAAATGAATGAAAATGGTTAATAACAGTTGATGAAAAAACGAATTCTGTTCCAAATAATTCCAGGCACCTTTTGTATGCATGTTCAGTTTTTCTCTGATAGCTATTGTGTTTTGAAAAATAAATCCCAGAACAAACTTTTGATAGTCATTATACTGATACTGAAATGAACAACACTCGTGCTCACTAGCTTCTTCGCTTAGATGTCCATTCAGATTCAAAAACATTTTAAACCTTTTTGACATCAGACGAACAAATAATACGGTGAATGATTTTGGAAATTTTGAAACGTTCTTTCCCATCACTACCAGTTGTCTTAGGTTGTCATAGATAGAATCTTGTTGATTGTTATTTTCTTTTTGTTCCATTAAATCTTCCATACAAAATTTAAGTGTTTCTTTTGAATGATCCGTGACAACTACATGCAACTTGTTTGATTTGATATACCGTATACGACTTAATGTTTGAACAAATGCTGCAGGATCGGCAACTTTTTCATAGCATTCTATAAACACAAATTCGGAATCGAAGTAAGTGCATTGTACAGATACGTTGATTCCCACTTGAAAAGCCGTGCTATATACAAAGAGATCACATCCATTAATGAAGGCATCGGGGTTAGAAGTAAAGTTGTATTTTTCTTGTTTTGTCGAGTCTCCTGTAATCATTTTGACATTGTAATCCATTTTTTCAGCTAATCGCTTGATAAGATAACACTGCTTTTTTGTATGACAAACAGCACACACTTTTTCTCCTTGTTTCAATGAGTCAAAAAGAACGACCATAATATCGTCCCTGTCACCATTTTGCAAAAGGTTTACATACTGATCGGTGTATATATCTTCCAAATCATTTTTCCCATGATTTAGCACATACTCTTCTATTTTGCTGATATTGAAGAAAGTTTTAAACATTTCAAAGTCCTTTGATTTGAATAAGTTTTGTTTGAAAAGTCGTAACACAAAGTCACTGTAAAGACATTTTCTGTAGAAAATCAGTTTGCACGTCTTTGGTGCAAATGAATTAATCAAACATATTCTGTCTCTGTTCTGAAAGATTGTTCCATTGTCTATATCGAAGAGAACTTTTATCAATCCATAAGATAAATGTGCATCAAAACACAATACTCGAGGGATTGTTCTGATTGCTGTCGATAGACAAGTTAAGAGTTTCTTACTGTCTTTGTTGTAGGTAGAAAAAAGTTCATCAGCTAAACTATGTACCTCATCAAGTACCAGTAAATCATACCCATTGATACTGCCAGAATCGTGTTGTATATTTTTAAAACATTTCAATGATTCTAGCTGTACAACGAACTTTGGATATCGAACGTATGTATATGGCTTTTCACATTCACGATAATCTCGAAATCCCTTGAAAGTTGCTGTAACAAATGTTGCAAATGAACGTCGTGGTGTTATGAACAATACGTTAAACTTGTTTCCATTATCCTCAGCTGACCTCGAAAACTCATTGATAATGGAATTTATTTGATATGTTTTCCCGGTGTTCATTTGAGATTGACACAAAAATAAAAAATGACGTCGATCGCTCAGAAGTAAACTGTACAAATCAGGTAAACGTTCCAAACATATGTCAACAACTTTTGTTGATTTCTCCTGGCCTAAGCATTGCACAAGGTATTCACTGTCTGTACCGTACATATTTTGATCCACAAGATCAATCACATCATTCACATTCATGTTTTGAGTGTTCTTCTCCATAATTGTATTTTTTCATACTTAATTATACTTTATATATGTTTGCGATGTGGTGCATTATATTTGTTGATTATATAAGACCATAAATACTTAGTCATTTTTGTTTCGCTTTATTCTATTCAGCAATATGTCTGATATCGAACCACAGCTACTTGAAGAACTGGTCACGTTCAACAATGAAATCAACTGTGTAAAAGATACAATAGGTACGGTTCATCAGTCAAAATTGTTAATAATGAGCAATGTTGAGAACGGTTCAAGCAATGAGGAACTTATAGAACCAATGAAACATTTGTTTCAAATGACTAAAAAACCGCATACGGACATCGAATATATCAAGCGACAACGGCCGAAAATGGAAGTGAATATAACTGAAAGCGCTAATGATATCAACATTTACGACACGGATTCATTTTTGAAAGCACTTGTGCCAGACCAGAGCTCACTTATTCACTTAATCGAAGAGCAATGCAATATTCATCCTGAATTCATTTCACTTGTGGACAAACTTCATTTACTTAACACGGCTTGTACAAATAATATATGCTCAGGAAAGCTTTTGGCGAGTACAAGGTTTTTGAAGAGAGATAATCATGACGTGGTGTTTCCTATTGCCCATCCGCCATTCGTGTATGAATTGGACAGAATTTTGAAATTGAGCAAACCAAAACATGTGCAGTCTTATCTGACACATTTGAAGAAGTATTTGACGAACAAGATTGAAAACATTAAGTGTATTTTGTGTTTGACGTACGATTTCTACAGTTTAGATATCTCATCGATGAAAAACTTTCGACTTCTCTTTCTCGAAAACATAAATCCTCTAGCAAACGATATGATGTCAGTGGATTTTCTGTATGAAACAAACATAGAAAACTATAACAAAAGTGATCAGTGTTTCCTTTTTGAAAAGTTGATATCCGATATTGTATTGATACCTTTTGAGGGAGACAGTAATTCAAACCGGCAATATTTTGTACGATTTATTGGATTCAAACACCCGAAATTATATTTCTGACAATTTTATGTTTTGCATATGAAACATTTCAAGATCGGAAGGAAAACCATGAGAACACAGACAACGACAGATATCCAAAACAAGATGTTATAATCTATGTAAAAAAGTTCCACACCACTCCAAATCTTCTCAAAAATGTTCAATTTACAAACACAATCAGAAACATAAGCCGTATGTGTACAGTTTATTGGATGACAACCATTAACAAATAGTTTTGTTTTATAACTGTTATCGGTTGCAATGTAAAAATCTTGTTTTGCGGTAAGTCCACGAAGGACCCCATTCACTATCAATTTCTCCTCTTTGATGTTGCTCACTAAATATTGTTCACCGTTCATACTATTGAATGGAGCGATATAGTAGCATTTTTGATCAGCAATTTTACCCTGAAAACTTTTACAGTGTTCACCACAATCACACTCTTTTCCAATGACATTGTTTGCAAATAAACAAAGCATAAAACCTACAAAATATGTGTTCATTTTCGATAAAGTTCCGAGATTCGTGAAGTACAATTAATACTTATTTTCCGATTTTACTATTGGTTGTGGAACACTCCATGTGTTCGAATTGTTAACACGCTTATTTCTCTGCCAAAAGAGAGTAGATAATGCAATGCTGTTGAAAATAGTAAATGATACTATAATCGCTAGCATAATGTAGACGAAAATATCAGGACTGTAAGAAACAACGTGTGGAGATTGCAAATACATTTTTGATACCATCCCTTGTATTTGCAACAGGCTACAAATATATATATTTTACCAATACGCTTACTTTTTTGCGTTTTGCAGGCAACGGGACAAACATGAGCATCGGTATGGTAGCAAGCAGCGAATTCATGTTAGTTTGCTTGGGCAACTACTTCGGTTTCGGACAAGCACCTAACGTGGATACAAGTACAGACCGATTATTGAATGAACTTATTTCTTTCATCATAACTAACATGGAGGAGTGGCTGGCCAAACGCTTTACAAATGAACATGTTCTCTTGTGTTGTACGAACGACGACATTTACAATTTGACGATTTCCAACATATTTGGTGAAAGGCACAATCAATTTGCCAACCCGATTTGCATCGACTGGCATGCACTCTTGACAGTGTTTATGTTATTTGCTAAAATTCTTACTATTCACACCATTGCAGGAGTTGATTCGTTTGCTGTTCTTCAACACACACAAAACCTTATATCATCATACAATATCAGCCGACGAATCAGATCTCAAAGTGAAAACTGGGATGATATGTTGCGGTATATGCGAAACATTGGACAATAAAATCTATTCTAACACTGAACGCATTTGTTTATTTCTTCAATGATGAAGGTATACTATTACTTTATATTACCAGTAACAAACAAATACTTATCGGTTCATTCGGATCCATCCATAGACTATATAAAAATCAACTCTAAACTAAGTAAGGTTCTTGAATCAGTGGATAGAGATGGTAAAGAAGAAATAAAATACTATGTTTTAAAAGGTGTTGAAGAGTCCTCCGTTTGTGTTGATACAAAAGGTCTACACTCGTACATGCACGATGACGAGGCAAACGTAACGACCGAATGTATACTCATGTCACTACTCGAATGTTTCAACTTTGATAGAGAAACATTTCAAAAGTATCTATATCTTGCTCATCAGCCACTTTTGGTGATCAATTGTACGCAGGGGAAAATGAACGCGATCAGACCAAAATCACTGACGGATGTATTTAATCATTGCTTTTTACATTTTAATCAATATTTGCACTTGCGAAACATG
Source organism: Mya arenaria (assembly GCF_026914265.1). Lineage (NCBI taxonomy): Eukaryota > Metazoa > Mollusca > Bivalvia > Myida > Myidae > Mya > Mya arenaria. The sequence continues at coordinate 89,293,781 of NC_069124.1, forward strand.
ACATCTGAGCGAAAGAAAATAGAAAGTCTTATCACATTAAGCGACACCGACTATACTCTGGGTGTCGACAAATGCGCAAGATACGCATTTTGCTGTGTTAACAACATCGCCATAGAAGCAACAAGCAAGAAATTATTGATATTACAACACGAATGTATAAGAGATTCCAATGGTAAATTTGACAATAACTTGTATAAAGCCATATATGAACTATTCAAATGACAGTAGTAAAAGTATACGTCTTCTCAGAAAGCGAAGATAGCTTTTATGTTAAGCATTTAAAAGAAGTCAATGCAATTCACGATAACATGATGATTCGATTTCGCATTGGTGACCAGGGCAATTGTGACCAAGACGAAATATGCTCATTGGATACCAGGAATCAGAATGCAGTTCTTATCAAGTCGTATTCTTTCGTTCCAAACTATAACAAAGTTAATGACACTTTCCTATGGGTGAACCCAATGTATAATATTGTAGTATCCAGCAAGAAACTTATTGCCATTCCCAGTAAAATAGACAATGAAACCAACAATCTCATTCTAAGACAATTTATTACACCAACACTAAACAATGAATTTCACTCAAAATCTGTATCAGAGGATGTGAAAAATTACGCAAAATGTTCAAGTCAATTTACAGCCACTTTACTGTAGCCTAAAAGTCTGAATATATTTTTCCAAGCATGCTGTTTCCACTGTAGCGTAGGCATATTTTTCCATGTGGGCCTCTTCCAATGTGTTGTATTCTTCGTCAGTAGTTTCATAATAGCTTTTGAGTTCTTCTGAAGCGTTTTCCATAATCGGAAAATTAGTATCATAAGTATGGACAGGTACTTGCACAAACACAACTTTTAAATCATTGTCATAATTTCTTTTCATTTTCCTGATGCCGTATCTGTTATTGATGTCAAAAATAAATAAACCATCGTCATTGATCGCAAATATCTGTTGTTGTGCATGTTCTCGAAGGAATAATCTTTCGTTGGCTTTGTAATCAGCTTCGATAAATAAATCTTCGTCACTGTAAGGATCCGTCTTTGTTACTTTGTAACGTCCAAACACGGACAACAAAGTGAACGGACTATCAGGCATTACTGATAACTTGAATTTATGAAAACTACGTTCCAGCTTCGACCACATCCATACTTTTTGTTCTCCATCAACATATGCATACCTAAGAGTTTCATTATGAAAGATGTACAACGAACCACAATCTGAAACACACAACTGCATCTCAGACATTTTTGGTCCACCGGATGGGATCTGGGAGTATCGAACATCTTTATTATCTTGAAATAAGTCAATATATCCCAAGGCGTGATTTTCTAGAAAGTACAGTGTAGATCCGATTATTACGTAATTTGTATTGTTTATTGGAATCTTAGCTGTTATATGTTGAAGACATACGTTTACTGGTATCAGATGCCAATCGTCTGTAAACAGTTCCACTCCTTCTTTTGAAATGCGAATCAATGTAAATGGTTCCTGTGTTCTATCAAACTTTATGTTTGGTACATCTGTCAAAAAATCATGTAGTGTATCTATACGATACTGTACATTTTTAAATCGGGACTTAGGAAGTTTGTCAATTTGTAAAATGCTTTGCTTCTTCAGTTGATCCAGTGTATGTTTCAACATTTGATTAGGTACTTGGTCACAATCATTCAAAAACTTGAGAATATTTTCACAGTCGGTTTCAAGAAGAAACGCATCACGAAGGATGCTGCCTAGTTCTGTAATGCGAAACGTATTAGCGAATGAAAAAAGCTTTCCATCCTGACTTATGCTTGGTTGAAATTGTCTATGTTTCAAAAATGTCTGTATTTTGCGAATGTCTCTTTCACAAAGATCCAAATGACATGACCCAGTGTAGTCGAGCAAATCTTTAAACACATTATCAGATGCTACTTGATTGCAATCAGGAATGTAGATTAAATGCGTTGTAGCATCTGATAGTGTGACCTTCATATTCACATCCATGGCCATGTTATAACACATTTTCTGGTATGCTAATTCCGCATGATCGTACCCAACTATCGGCTCAAACACATTCCGTTCTGTACAATGGTACACCAATATTTTTCCAGTCAGTTTTCGATACTCGTCGGGTCGTGGATTTATTATATACGGTGAAATCCGTTTGATGTTATATCGTTTATAACCGTGTGGGTTTTTTATCGTTTGAGATGGAGCGAGCACACATATGTCAGTTCCAATACAACCCGCCGTCCCAACTAGGATATCGAACATTTTCCACTTGTCCAACCTAATAGTGACATATTCGTATAACCTTTTTGCATACTCATAGTCGTATTTTCCAAATACGAAATACGAAATGGCATAAAAGAATGTACATAGTTCTCCCTTGATTTCATTCTTCAAAAAGCTACTATTGATTTGCTTACAAAAACATTGCAGCTGATTACTTGGATATCGTTGTACCGGCTTATCGTGACCAAGCTTTGTGTCTATATCAACATCAAAAATGAAGGGCACTTTCGTCTTTCCAAATATTTTTGTAGCTATGCTTTTCCGATCCACATAATTTAAAGGCGCGTTATCTTTATTCGTAAATGCTGCACCGTTCATGCTTATTCCTACAAGTGGTGAAATGGTTGGTCTTGACATTGCAATTATTTTTTCCAAATGAGATGGGTCAGAACTTATATGTAGCAAACGCAAATACATTATTCTTGTAATTATTTTTGTACAATCTTACTTTGTATGCGAAAAAAATATTATCATGGTAAGCATAGATTCATCGAAATATATCATAATGGCTACTGGAACTCACACGCACAGAGAACAAAAATTGACATGTTTCGATGAAGATGAGGATAGTGCAGTCGATCGAATTAATCAATACCTTGACAATCCTGATTCATTTCGTGTAAGAATTCCAAACGATGTTGAATTGTATAGGCACGCACTGAAATGTGATCTCGGCGAATTGATTTTCAAATTTGTTAATATTCTCAAGAAATACTCTCTGGATACACAATTTGCGTTCATAAACAAGATCCCATTATACAATGCTGAAATACGTGTAGGATCTCAAAGTGCACCAAATCCTATGCTTGAATATATATTCGAGCTTTTGAATTGGTCATCACTTGAGCTGCTTTCAAATATCTCAATAGATATGTATGCCAGCACACAGCACGAATACCTATACGATTATCTTGAGCAGCTTAAAACGGTTCGACATGATATGTATCCAATAGCTAAATCGTACGATGCACCCCATGTCATTTTATCACTATGTAAAAAACCAGAAAACGAAGAAATGCTGTGTGCAAAATATTTCAATGGAGTAAGATGGTGTAGACTTCAGGTCGATGGAAATATCAACAGCATCATACCATTAATAGAAACTCATAAAAGTGTTATTTTTGAAGACGATATGTGGTATGTGAAGGGAGATAGTTATCTTGCAAAGAAAAACTTGTTTCGTGACGATGATGTAAAATATTTTCCGCTTCCAATGCCTTTACCACAAGACTCACAATTATGTTCTAATGGTGACGATATCGTGATTTTCTCTAACCAAAAACAAATGGCTGAAATCGTACCAACACATTTTTCAAACGCTTCCCACAAGGTAAGTGAAATGAAAAAGCTAACATCGTGCGAAACCATAAGTCATGACGAATATCATGACATATATCGTGTCAAATCTCCCGAACTTGGAAAGACTATGAATGTTTGTTTCAGTAAAACAGACACGAGTTTACTTGAGTTAGACGGCGATACATTGTGTGAGTACGTCGTTATACCACACCACGTTTTCCGACAAACAAGTTCAATTCCAAAACATAAGCATTATATCATCCCGAAAGATAGCAACCAAGAAGACTGGGTATTGACACTCATAAAAACCAAAACGATGAAAGATTACATTTCAAATTTTATTACGACACAAACACATCCACAAACAAAAAGAAGACTTCTCAAAGAAAATAATCCAAAAGAAGAAAGTTCTAGTTATCAGTTCCCCTTCAAACGAAAGCGCACGTCTCATCAGAGCAGTTATGATGATATTGATTTTGATAAGATCAAACTTTGAGCAAGTCGGTAGACAAATACATATACTTTAACGACGATACGAAAAGCCGCATTAACAGTCTGGGAACACTTCGATTTTCATAATGCTGACATTCGTTACTTAGCCGCGTTAACAGTCTGGCAATACGTTGATCTTCAAAAAGCTGACAGTCGTTACTTAGCCACGTAGATATTTGTTTTTGTTGGTAAAATAGCTCGATTCTCGTGTTCACCTCGCATGCTGTCGCAATGTCATTCGTGTAAAACATTGATGCTAGTAATAGCGTTGATGCAATTCTCCCCCTGTTTATTTCTCCATCAAAGAACAAGTCATTCAGCATAAGATGAAGATTCTGGAAATGATGTACACCATTTTCTTTCAGGATAAAAGTTGTTCTCCAACAAATTTCTGATAACCGTTTAATAGTTCAACACCAAGTTCACTTAACATTTCGTAAACTGCATTTAGCTGTCTGTTTTGAAAATGTTTGTCGACACCTTGTCTTCTTCCTGAGAAACTTCTGTATAAGTGTAATGACAGTAAGTACTTCGTTTCCATTTTTTCTATTTGTGTACTACTGAAACATAGAAACGACTCATTATATTGCTTGAAGTTAATAAAATAATGAATCCTAAACAATCTCGTCAATTTTTACATCTGAAAATACAATCTCGAATAAATGAGGCAAAGTGTAAAGCGCTGATTGACGATAAACTCCTATCTAACCTGTTTTCCCAAGATATTCAACAAATGTACTTCGAAAACATTCAAAATAAAGTTAGTCTCGCTTATGGTCATAAGAAATTGTCCTCGGCTCATAAGCGACAGCTGACTCATGATTTAGAACTCCTTTCAGATACTATCAAATCTGATAAAAAGCTTTTAGAAACGTTGAATAACCAGATCGCAAATCTTTCAGACAAAGAAAGAGATTTACACGATGTAAGAGAAGAGACTATCCTTGGTGTAAAAGAGGCAATGGATTATGATTTTGATTCAATAATCGAAGATAATCCATCTTCGAGAACATTGAATATTGAAGAACATTTACGAGAAATCCTTCCTTTACCGCCAACACATGCGTTAACAGAAAAAGAAGATGAGAAAAAATCGATATCATTTGGTAAAGTTATAATCAAAACAATAGACGAAGTAGAAGAGGAAAGGGAAGAAAAAGACGAAGCTCATAACAACAATACTGTACATTTCAATTTTATTGATACAGAAGAAAACGACTTCGGAAATTTCACAAACGATAACGAAACTAACCTAATCTAAGATCAGAGCATTTCAATCTTTAACTGATTGCATGCAATTTTAAATCGTTCGGCAGTGTTATCGCCTTTGTCATAATTTGACATCTGGAGCGTGTTTTTATCACTTATGTAAAATTCTGTATTCGAACCAAGTCTTTTTTCCAATACACCAAGAATGTCATTTGTTTTAAACGTGTTGCATTGACCAACGCATTCGTGTTTAAGTAACTTTGTCAAATTTGCAAATTGACGAATACAAACTGTTCCATTTTTGAGACTAAACATAAGTGTTTTAAGAATTTCAGTGACATCCCAGTCATTGATACTTTTCTCTTTTGTATTACAAAAATTGAGAAAATAGTGATTTCTCATCACATCTGGATTCAGACTGTCTACAAACTGTACAAATCGAGGATTGTCAATGTGCAGCTCTTCCTCCTTTAGAAGACACATTATGGTTACTACTGCTGAGTCCAGTAAGGAGACAGAAGTCAGCGGAAGGGAGTCGTAATACAATCCTAACACTGCAATTGGCTCATTTTCAAAATTCGAACATAAACTGCATGAAGTCATTTTCGATTCCATTATATCTGATATATGTTTTTGATTTGTCCAATATTCATGATAAAAACTACAAAGTTTCTGATAGTGTTCGTTATACGAGTTTGAGAAAAGTAGAGATGCAAGGATCGTCATCGTCAGTGGTTTATCTTCAGACATTCTTTCAAATACTGCTTTTTTCGCCAAGCTAAGAAGTCAATATGGTGGAATTTATACTCGTACACCTCTCGCACGCTAAGTCCGTGTAAGAACCAATATCTATAAATGATGTCTCGTACATAAAATGGATTACCGAATATAACACCTTTCAGCAAACTAGGATGAAGTGATATAATTTTGTTCGCTACAGCAAATATGACAAACATAACCAAATCAGAAAACGAAATAACAGTTAGATGTACTTGCTCGCTGGTAACAGCTTGCAACAAAGAATATGAACTCCAATGTCGTAACATAGATTCAGCCCAGTACAGGTTTTTGAAACGTTTCACCACACTATAGTATTCTGATTTACGAATAGAATCGAACGGTTTGTAGCTAACCAATAAACGATTCAAATTAGTTTCGTTGTAAGCCGAGAGACAGGTCATTGTTAGGAACGAATTAACAAAAAAATCAATCATTATTTTCCGCATGACTCGAATACATTCGCTTTCGTGTTTTCCACATGAAGATAACATTGTGTGAAACTGCTCTTTGTACCGTTTTGATTTTTCACCATCTCCAAATATAATCAGGTCTCCCATTTTCCGATATTACATTAATGTTCGACTTAAGTACCAGCCAATGCATTTTTGTAATGAACTTGTTTGTTTCCCTTCCAGACAAAGAATTTGACACAAGCAATTTCATCTTTGTTCATCCAAACGAGAAAATACAATTATCAACACAATGTGATGGAATATACACTTTAATCTTCACAAAAGGAAAGCTAAGCATCTGTTTCGACGATGTCCTACAATCAGAACGCCGCATTTTTCGAATGTTTGACGTTATCATTCTCCATCTTGTGTGTCGCTTTTTACAAGTACATTCAGATTCTGAAACATTTTTGAAAATGACCCATGATATCATAAATAGGGTTGATCTACAATTACTAACCGTTGACGCCAATATGTTCATGCAAGATCTTGATTTGCGACAAAAATACTTTAGTATGGCGTTTCATTTTCAACACCGTTACGGGGTTCTAGAAAATATATGCTTAAATTTTGGGAAGTACCCACCGCATGAATCTCACTGTTTTCTCCCGATGCTAGCAATGGCTGATTATGAACACAGACCTTTGGTATTTCAAAATAACTCAGTCTCATATCCAACTGCATTCAGAGTGTATGATTTTGAAAAGTTTTCAACTATTATTTCACCATCCCCAATATACGAAGATGGTGTGAACATTATTGTTAGAAATTATCACACTGGTGTATGTAAGTTATATTTTTCATTTGAATACAAAGAAGCACAAAGAGCAAAACTGTCCCGTTCAGAAAGGAACGATATCAACAAGTACACATTTCTTATTCAACTCAACAATCGATACTATCAGGTTCTTGCAATATATACAAAGGGAATGGTATCCAAGTATCTTCCGTGTCTCGTTCCAAGAAAATCGAAAATCTGTTTGAATGGTTGTGAAATTATAAAAGTGTTCAAACGATTAAACGAGCAAACACAAACGTCTCCGAACATACAGAGACTTATTCAACACCAAATAATTGATGAAAAGGCATCTTTTCAAAAGGAAATCAAATTAACACAATGGCTCAAGGTTGTTATAAGTCAGTACGTAGATAGGCTCGAAATATATGAATCAATTCCAGAAACTCCCGAATTAGCATTTCAAAACATGACACATGATACTATGGTAGTTTACGTAGATGAAACAGGCGTTCAAATGTACTACAAAACCGAACAAGCTTCATTAATTTATACACAGATATATGAATTTTCTCTTCCGGCATTTCAAGTGTGTTTCGATGAAATCGCACAGAACGAAACAGATACTTACAAATTCGTTAAATTTGCATCTTTCTTGAGAGGAATCCTAACACAATCAATAAATCAAAGACAGCAACCACATGTTAATTTGGACAATTTGGATATACATGGCTATTTAATATTTCTCGAAACTGTCGAAGCCAAAGCTCTTCTAGATTTGAACGAACTAGAGGAAACTGCTTTTATCGGGTAATGAAAGGCATGTCATTTACCCTGACAAAGGTATCTTTTGATTTACCTATCATGTAATTGTATTTCAAAAAGCTCATGTTCGACAGAAGATTCTGTTTATATTGAGCCGGAATTCGCCAAATATCATTTTCAATATTGTACACAACTTCACATAAAAAGTATGAAATAACCCGTAAATTGTTTGTCACTCGATTAAAATCACCAATTGTAATTGACGACTGGATATCTAAAAGAAGTCTCAAAATACCTTTCGTATCGATGTGATCGTATGCATCAAAATAAACAAGAAATAGAACTGTGAAAACACCTGGGAACATCTGACATACATTTGGTATAACTGTATCGGTAATAACGTCATATTCTGATCTTAATTGTGATTTCACAATCTTTGAAATGTCATTGTTGGTCTGTTTTAAAAGAAACCTCAAGAGAACATACTCACAAACTAGAAATGGAAATAACTCAGTGCGATATACAAACAAAGCATTGTCCAGTGAATCCAGCATTTCCCCAGTTTGATTATTGTAATCAAAATAATTGACACGCTGAAACACAGGAAAGACATGATCGTGCAATACGGCCAGGTCTGGAGAAGGAATGTTATCTTCGGATGTAACTTCTACAATCGCATCTTCAAAGTCGTATTTCTGTGTACCGTAAATTTTGAACAAAAAATTTAAGGAATTAAACTCCCCATTGTCAATTGCATTTATTGTAAATGCCAGTTTGTTTAATACCTTTGCAACTTTGAATATGTATGTATTTTCAAAAAGAACATCGAATTCTTGAACGAGATTTCGAAATGATCGTGAAAAAATATCTTGCAAATGGATTTTGTTTTCAGCTTGAGTGTTCCATCCAAAAAATAAATTGTCATTGACATTCAATTTTCCTGGTAAATCTTTAACCCAACTGACAACAGGTTTTGGAAGAAAAATGTTTTTGTTATTCAAAAATCGTTTTCTTATTCTTGCCAGCAATTTAATTTTGCTATTGACGAGTTGACGTTTAGCTATACAGTCTATGACATATTGCCGTTTTCTTTCTAGCACTTCTGTCAACAAATCGGATCCGCTCTGCTTTCGTTCGGACTTATTATTTGAAGTATGACAAAAATCGTCAACAGATCTCGCCCAGAGATCAGATGTACTATCATTTGTAGTCTGAAGACGAAGATATTTCCGTCGAATATATCGTTTCAAAATCTTTAATTTTTCTTTCTTTCTATCTTTAAGCGTCTGTAGTCGTATTTTACATACAAGTGGTATATGTTTCATTTTCCTAACGTGTATACGCAATATTGGAGATGCATTTGTTATAATCAAATTTGAATTCAAAATAAAAACTGAAAACATAGTTAGTATGACATACATTTTATTTCATGAAGAGAGATGACATTCACCAATCAGTTCGATACATTTACATCAGTTATACATACAGTGGTATTATTCATAATCTAACATCTCCTCCATCCTGCTAGTCATCGACAGCAATGACACGTTTTGTTTGTATTTCTTCACTGGAAAGTGTTCAGGAAAAATTCCATTCATAGCTTGGTGAAACAATGATGTCATTTCATTCATAAGTCTCTTATGCGGTAAGTCTTGCATCGATATCCTCGCACCCATCAGTTGTTCAAACCACTGGTTCATCTTATGCAAATGTTCCCAATTTTTTATGAGAAACCTCATATCACGGCGATACTGGTTTGTTTTTGAGCAATCGATAGGCGAAAAAAATCCTCTTTTTAGCATGAAGTAGTTTTTTATGGTATCTACCAGTATCGTATGTAGATTATCTTGTACACATTCAGATAACTGGCTGTAGCAATCGCCGTCTGTCATCTCAACACGGGTTTCGCCTTCACTGCTGTTACTATCTTCAAAGTCCATGATGTGTGTTTGTCAATGTTAAAGTGTTGCTCTTTTACAGTATGGCGTTTCCATTTATACCTCGCTGATAGTCCAATAATAATTCAAATGCAAGTTTTGACATCGGATTCCGTTTGTTCCTTTCGAGAAGGAGGGTCAACAGTTTGTTGCATCGATCTGAAAAGAAAAATCTATCTTTCGAATTCAAAATCAGATCTAAAAGTATTGCATTTCTTCCTCTAGGACGATATACTCTTGTGTTGATAGATCCGAGGTCAGAAAAATGTTTCTTGTACTTTTGAAACAGCCTTTGCCGAAATATTGTTGGAGGTGATGCTGGAAGAAATTTAGATGATTTGATACTGGTATTCTCATTGGCATCGGATTTGAATTTCTTGATGTATGTGTTAACAGTTGAAAAAGATCTACTTGTAGTCATAAGCATCCTCGAGTACAAAAAGCGTCGTTCAAAGAAGTTCAATATATCATCGGTATTGAACTTTCTTCCGGCTTGAAAGATATAGAGAAGATGTATCAGTAGCATGACGTTGCGCGATAGCAATTCCTGATAGTGTGTTTCAATTTTGTAGAATAGCTTTGTCAATGTCTCATCATGTTCGCTCAATCGTTTTAAAAATTTAACATTGTTTGCGAGAGCGTCTTCTAAAATTTTACCGTAGATGCGAGACGTGTTGATGGATGTTCTATGTTTGATAAGACAGTTTGTCTTGGTGTTTTTTGTATTGTTAACAAACGTCACCATAGCCGGGAAATTCATCATCGGATATGAAAGGTGACTATCATCTTGCAAACACTGCTCTCTGTACGTGTGTGTGTTTTGAATACCAGCGTGCACAGTGTCTGTAGTAGTACACACATTACTCACCCAAAAAGCTGAGTTCAGAAAGCAACCCAGATGAACATTTTCATTAACGAACTTGCAAACCATGAATTGAAGATGACTCAAAGGTCCCTGATAGTTAACATTAAATGAGATGTTGTTATCATGAAATGTTTCTGTTTTGTATCTAGTGATCGTCATCGTTTTCACCACCTTTTCAAGAGTAACAAGCAATTTGTTTTTCACACCTAATCGTGGTTTGAGTGCAGGCGGTTTCTTGAAGGAAGCCGTAAAATGAACCACTCTGTTTTTCACGTATGCCAAGGCATCGCTGTTCGGAACATCATAAAGGGATATGAAACCGGTTTTCTCCAAATGTTCCTTTATCGTTTCTTTTTGAAGGCTTCTGCTGTTAGAATGTACTGAACAAAACCTTGTCAACATTTCGTAAAACGACTCCAAACATTCATATCGTTTGTAAATTTCCTTACTTCGTTTTGTCGGGATGGCAATGATTTTCAGCTTTTTGTTAGAACATTGATCTACCATGACATTGTGCAACAGAAGTATTTTCAGCAAATCACTTTCACTCGTAAATAAAATGAAGATTTGCTCACACGTTTGATATTTTTGATATCTCAATTTGTATATTTTCGCATACTTTGTTTGGGCATTTTTTGATTTGCAAATTTTTATTCGCCGATGGGATACAACACCGGAGTACTTTGGATAGACGACTTGAAGAATATGATTCGCATCAACCTCATTTATAGTTGTTACCATTTCCTTAGTCGTTGGAAAAAACGAATCCGTAGTAAGGCATACATTGTTAATGATATTGAAGGCATCAAATGTTTCGAGTGATATCTTTCGATTTAGGAACTTCAGCTTTGCTTGAAAAACCTCGGCGAGATCATATTCACCATTCAAGCAAACATTGTCATTGTGTACCACAGAAAATTTCAAAAAGATTAATTCCTGTGCTCGAATTGATTTTTCTTTGTACAAAGAGTGTGTGTAAAATACCAAAGCTGCAGGAAAAATATGCTTGAAGTAAAAGTACGTCAACATGATCAATTCATTCCAATCTGTTACATCCTCAGAGATCAAACATTCGTTCACAGTATCACACAGGTTATACCCATCACACCGAGAACAGAACAAAAGCATAAAACCATGATACAATTTTGTGTATCTATTCTTGCTAATATCGCATGACGTTACTTTGACGAAATCGCATGTTTCCAATTTTGGGAAAACTTCCAAAAGCTGGTCTATACAATGCAAGTATCCCTCCTCCCAATTCAAAAAACATGAAATGAAATCAAATACGACGGATCTAGTATTCATGTTAGAATCCTAATGGGACCTTAACCATGTACGTTTTACTTTTGTATGTTTCGCTGCATCTAAAAATAATGAAAAATAATGACAAAAGAAGAAGTTTGTTTCATGATTTATTCGTTTCCCATATAGTATCCTGGTTAAATGAGGTATACCATTGTCTACTGTTTTTTCTATCAATGATCATATACTGTTCTATCCCATGTTGACAATCACTTTCCACTGCATTCAGAGTTTTGGCATTAGAATTGATCCATCGTTCTTTCGGGAAACTCATACACTGTTCCCTCACACTCTTCACACTCTGGGCATATCGACGAAGAACCGTCATTTTCATCAAAAAAGCCTTCGTCATTGTCTGGACAGTTGTGTTTTTGCCCTAAGTATTCCAGAACTGAATAACACTTTCCACATTCAATTAAGCATGGCTTAGAACATTCACAACACGAGGCATTCATGGCTAGCAATCTTTGAAAGACGATAAAGCAGTTATACAATTAGTCTAGCAAATAATGAGCTTATATCTGAGAGAACATGATTGCATTATATTTTGCAGAATGTTTAATCACTTATCGTACACTAAGCATGTATAATCAAATTCATGATTTACTTTTGTTGTTTCACATAACCTGACATCTAACATTATGAGAATTATAAAAACCAGGGAAATTTCTCAGGGTATGACCCCCCTACTTTGCTTAGAGCAATTTGCTCAGCGAGATCGTGGATGGTGAACTGATAGTCAGGATTTTCAGAGATCAGCTGCCGTACTTCATCTAATGCTTTTCTCATATCACAATACGTATATGTGTCTGATCCTACTTTGATTTGAGCAATTTGCTCAGCCAGAGAGGAAGGATAGTCTTCAGAAATCAACTGATAGGCATCTTCAAACGCACCTTTCATATCACAGAATTCATACAGGTATTTCATTTGACACATGCGATTGACAATCCATTTTGGTGATTTATTTTTGATATCTCCATTGATATAACCACGACAAAGCTTGCTGTCGTCTCGGAGCTCGAGACCACTCTGAGACAACATCGTTGAGAGATATTCTCGTCTCTGTTTTACCCGGTCTTGTAATTTTGCTTCGCGGATAGCTTTGCGCTGTTCACGTTTCAGTTTTAATGTTTTCATAATTTCAGTTGGATCTTCAGCACCATGAACCGATTTGGCAGCTCCAAACAATACATCTATATCGTATAATTTGACATATTTGTAAAATGATGATATCCTCCTGATGATGTGAGGAAGAGTTTCAAGAACATTGTCAGGCAAAAAATATTCTAACTTGGCTGTTTTCTTGCAGACCAGTTTCGTTCGACCTAATTTTTTTAATTCCCTATTTTGATTTAACAGTGCGATCGTTTCAACTGTGGTGTAGCCAGGATGTTGTATCTCTTTCTTTTTATCAAACAAATCAATTAAGACTGACTTTTCATAATATATTTTATTTTGAAATGTGGTGGAACGCACTTGAGAGAGTTCTTTCGTGGTAAGGTAGTAATTTTTTCTGGCATCAGTTGAACATACATAATTGTCTTTTTTGATTTCTGGCAAGGACGAGTTTACATATTCTATCACCTTTGTTTTTTTTGTTCGCTCCTTTCTCTTACCTCTCTGGGACAATTCACCCTCGTTCATTGTAAAGCAATATACTCTTTTTTTTGTCATTGTGATTTTAATTGACAGAAAAAGACAATTACATTAGCCTTAAATATCCTATTTGATGAATACGTTGTTGAATTACAAAAATAAAACATATCACAATCTATTTCGCTTTATTATTTGTCAAACCAAATGCTAAGTGTCAAATCGATTCATGACACTGAGCATTTCTCATACATTTCACTATATTATTTGTCAAACCAAAAGATGAATGTCAAATTATTTACAGATGCTAAGCAGTTTATCATACATTTCACTCTTATTATTTGACAAACCAAAAGATGAATGTCAAATTATTTGAAGATGCTAAGCATCTTATCATACATTTTACTCTTTTATGACAAATCGACTCACAAATTTAAGCAAACCAGGTGACGATGTACAAATAATTTAGGGTGACGAGCTTTTTGGTTACCTCGCCCAGCCCAACTGAAAGACTTAAAGTATATCTATAAGTCTTTTAGTTTGGTCGGGCGAGCGAGCCAAAATCTCGTCATCCCAAAATATTTGAACATCGTCACTTTGTGTGCTTAATTTTGAGATTCAAATAAATCGTTCTAAATTCAATGTAAAAAAAAGTTTCATAAGGGGGGTACTCAGCGTGAAAAAACTACATCGCTTAAACGCAAATGCGCTTTGGTAGGTATATAGCTAAAACGCGAATGCGCTATGGTGAAAATCCAAAGTCAAAAATTTTGAAAATTTTGAAAGAAATTGAAAAAATGTCAAATTAATCATGATTTTAAGCACGTTTTTAGTGTACTGCTCTGTCATTTGTAAATGAAAACTGAAAGAATGGTTAATATGTTTTGAGACTAAGCATTTACAACACAATGCGAGTAAATGGAAACCAAATGAATAAATCGTTATTGATATCAAGATCAAAATTTCAAATTGAATAACACAAGTTAGGTGAACACTTGTATCCTTGTCTGTTTTTCGAGTTTATTTTTGAAGGGTCGTAGTTGGATAAAGTTATCACTAAGAAATATAGGTGCGGAACGTTTAGGTTTATTTGATGATTTTTCACCTTCGATCGAAGCCTTTTCTACTGGTAACATTTTGCCATGGAATATATTGTCTATAATATGTTTGCATTCAAACGATTGTCCTCGAAATATGACTTGAGTAGGTCGAGTTAAATCAATAGTATAGTTTGCATTGGCTGGGAATATTAGACTTGCATGCATGAATTCAAGTGTATCAACGATATATTTTCCATCATCTGTTATTTGGTATCGAGAACAAACAAAATCGTCTGTTATTGTTTTAAGAGATTGTGTAAGTAATTGCATATGAATATCATTCAAAGGATGCTTGGTGAAGTTGAAATTTACCCCGGTCTTAAAAATGAACATTCCCTGACGATTAAACTCTCGACAATAATCCATTCTTCTGGTAACAATCAAATCAGTAACGTCCTCGGATATGTATGTATTGAACACTGGTACGTTTTCCACGCACTTTTTAGCCAAACCCGTGAGTTCTTTTTTCAACTTGAGAGTTCTTGATTTTAGCATACCAGTTTCATATTGAATATTCCACAACCGTTCGAAAGCTTTTACTTGGGAGTGTGTGGCAAGTTCTGCGGAACTCTCCATCTGATGCTCAAACGTTGAAATAGGCTGAGGGATTTGTCGAAAAAGTAATTTGTTTGAAGAATTCTTATCTTTTGAATCTTGCATTTTTAGCTCTAATTCTGCCATTTTCATTTGAATCTTGAGCTTTTCGTTTTCGTCTTGTGTTTTGATTTGATGTAATTTTATGTCTGCTAAAAGGTCTGCTTTGTATTTTTCAATCGTAAGTTTTTGTTCGGTGATTATTTCGGAGGATGCAATTTTCCTATCTTCCAACTCTTTGGTGAATTTTTGTTTATTGAATTCTATAAATGCTGAATGCTCGTCTTTAAGTGTTTGTAAATTTGTCCTAAATGCAGTGTCTCGTTCTTTCAACTGACTTTCATGATCTTGTTTTTGTAGTTGCTGAAGTTGCGTAAACTGTTTATCTATGTTAGTGAGAGCAAATGTATGTTCAAATTTATGTTCTTGCATATCCCTTTGAAAGATTCTGTCTCTTTCCTTTTCTTCATGAACTTGCAAATCTTTTTGTCTCTGTCTTTCGGATTCGATTTCAGATTGAACTTTCATAACATTGAATTGATGATCATGGTTTTTGAAAAGTGTCTCGGTACTGACTGCATTTTGAAGTTCAGTTTTCCATTTATCTAACTCGAGCTTACCGACACCTATCTCATGTTGAGAGTTTACGTTGTACGCTTGGCTTTTAGCTTTTATTTCCTCGATTTCGATAGCGGATTGTATCTGTTTAAGTTTAATGTCATGTTCCATCTGTAACTTTGTCATTTCTAAACTATCATGTTGGCTTTGAGGATTTTGTTTTCCTTGCTGAAAATCTTGTTCTCTTAGATGGTGAAGCGACTGATTCAAATTTAAAAGTTCGTGCATTTTTGCCAAGATTTCCTGCAACATTGTCTGCTGACCAACGATTTGTGACCTTTGTTCCTGCAGATCTTCATGATACGTTCGGCTTTGCTCAAGCTGATGTGCTGTAGCTAAAACTCTCTGTTCAATGTTTTGCAGCTTTTGTAGTTCCCTATTGTATTGTGAAACAAACTGGTCAGATTCCAAAACTGACTTTACCAGTGTTTGCAGTTTTTCATCACTTGACACCCATGTCTCAGCGTTTGAGGTTTCAGTTCGTTTCTGAGATTTTTTTGTTGATCTATCCATCCAAACAGTATCATCTGTTTGTATAGACACACTTTTTTTAGATTTTGTTTCATTAACAGTCGGGGCAGCAGTTGGGTTTATGTTTTCATTCCCATGTTTTGCCTGAGTAGATGTTGAAATAGTGTTTGTTTTGCACTGTGTTTTGCTATCGTACAGAGATTGTGATTGCAGAGATGCATCTAATGCAACGTTTTTGTTAGTTTCCTTATTTTGTACAGGTAGAGTACTTGGTACAAATCTAGGTGGTTTCTTCCTCACCTTTGTTTGCAACTTTTTACCATGTATAACTAATCTGCTTTGCTTTGGCTCGCTAGGTCTGTGTTTATCGTCTGAATCTGTACTGATTGGAAGTTTTCTCTTCTTTGCCAGAACCGGTTGTATCTGTGGGGTATGTTTTTTGTTATCTTCAACTGAAGGGGTGTCTTGAATCTCTATTGTTCTCACATTTGTCTCAGGTTTTGTCAATGTTATTTCAATTGGTTGTAATTTTGATTCGGTATTTTTTTCGCTTAAATCAGAAGTATGGTGTAAATGTTGTTTGTGATCTTCATTTGTTTTGCTTTGCTTTGGCTCGCTAGGTCTGTGTTTATCGTCTGAATCTGTACTGATTAGAAGTTTTCTTTTCTTTGCCTGAACCGGTTGTATCTGTGGGGTGGGTATTTTGTTATCTTCAACTGAAGGAAGGTCTTGAATTTCAATTGTTTTTACCTTCGTCTCAGGTTTTTTCGATGTTATTTCATGAGATTGGTGTAAATATTGTTTGTTCTCTTCATTTATATCGTCATATGGTAGCGAAATCGGCGACTTTGGTTTTTCATATTCTATATGCATCTCATTCGGACCATTGTTCGTTTGAATTTTGACAGTATCTTTGCCTATTTCAGTGATTTGCTCTTCGGTCAATGTATCCTTTAGACTATCTTGAAAAAGTTTGTCAACTTCTAAACTTTCTGCTGGATCAGTTGCCAACAGGTTATCTGACAACTTACTGGTTTTGTTCTTTTCAAATTGATGATTGACCCAATCTTTCGAATATTCTGCTGCGAGATGACGGAATGTTTCGTAGAATTCTGATTTTGAAACAAGTGATTTCTGTTCTGTTTGTGTCGATCGAGGTGATGTTGATAAACCAAAAGTGTGTTCTTTACTTAGAACAGGACACAATTCGTCATACAAAATAATAGCACTCTTGTCAATATCCTTTTCAGACGGTTGTTCGAGTTTATTCATGATATCAATAAATGTTTGAATTTTGTTTGAATTCATAATCTGGTATCGTAACTCAGTTTTTACAAATAAATATTCAATTCGATAAAACTAAGCCCGTTGCTTGCTCATTCGTCGTATTGTCGGTAACGGTATGGGTTAAGACTTTAGTTCTGAAGTACTTGTACTAGTAACAGCTTTTAACTTTTATCAGCTTTTTAACAGCAACCTCTATGGCAATTTGCATTCCGTAAGCTTTAGCGCAACTTTCTAGTGATTTTCTGACCAAAAAGAACGTTTTATCATAA